>NC_089589.1:20870277-21030277 GCF_019320115.1 Miscanthus floridulus | reverse complement strand
GAGGCAGCCAGATCAAGGAGCTCTGGCCCTTGTCCATCGAGCCACATTGATTCGACCGGAGCCCCGAGCGATAGGGAGTCAGGTGGAATATCTATCGCTCGAGATAATGTGAGCTCCATTGGCCTCGGCCTGTATCTAGCGGGGGCGTACGAGCATACTCGCTAGGTGTAACCCCTGAGCACCTGTCCAATTAGTAAATTGGTCAGGGGGTTAACTTCATCGTAAAGACGTTTACTAAGGAGTTTATATAACCCTGGAGTTCACTACAAGAGATCAGGCTCTCCATGTCACTTTTCGAATGACAACCCTTATATGTCACAAGATGGTTCTGATTATGATAATTTTGCTGGAGATGACAAATGTTTATGACAGAATTATATTTTGGTTATAAATGTCAGCTCAAAGTCGTCACAACCTGGTCACAAAAAAAGTCGTCACAGCCTAATTCTGTGAAACATTTGTGATGATATTTATGGACATGCTTGACTGTCGTGGTCCCAGTAATCTATTTGAAGTTCTCATACTGTGAAATTCAAATTTTCGAATTGTTCAAACGAACTGGGATGGAGGAATGACCAAAACCATATGGACTAAATGCGAGAGACCTACTTCAACAATATGGCGATGTTTGCGTTCAGCGGAGCCATTTTGTTGATGTGCATAAGGGCATGAGACATGATGCGAGATGCCAATGCGCTGAAAGAAGGCATTCCGCTTTTGATATTCCCCTCCCCAGTCAGTTTGCATAGCGAGAATTTTTCTATCAAATTGGCGTTCAACCATAGCTTGGAATTCATGAAATTTTTGAAAAACTTCAGATTTATGACGAAGCAAATAAATCCATGTAAACTTGCTGAAATCATCAATGAAGCTAACGTAATAATTGTTTTTGCCAACAGAAGTGGGCGCAGGACCCCATACATCAGAAAACACAAGTTCTAAGGGACTCAATGAGATACTCGTGGATCTAGGATAGGGTAGCTGATGACTTTTGACCTTTTGGCAAGCATCGCAAACAGTTTCTTTATTCAAATCGGCAACAAAGGGAATACTATTTTTGCTAAGGACTTGCTGAACGACTACAAAAGAAGGGTGGCCGAGGCGACTATACCACCTGGACGAAGGAGACTTGATAGCACTAAACGCCCCTTTATTCGATGACGGCCTAGACTTCAACGGGTATAGGCCGCCTTCACATTCCCCTCTAAGGATGGTTTTTTTCGTCGCCTGGTCCTTAATCAAAAAATAGTTGGGATGATATTCAATAAAAGCATGGTTATCGGATGTAAGACGATGAACAGATGCAAGGCTTTTGTTAGTTTCAGGAACATAAAGAACTTTGTTTAGGACGAGATTTTGATTTGGGGTACGAACAAAACTTTGACCAATTTGATTGATTCTCATACCTGCGCCCTTAGCAGCATGAACCTTGTTATTTCCATGGTACTTGTCCCTCACGGTGAGCTTCTCTAGCTCTCCCGTGATGTGGTCAGTAGCACCAGTGTCGGTGTACTAGTTGGTGTCAATCCCATATGAGGCTGAGGAGGCAGATCGGGATTGCTCTGGTGGGCCGGTGAAGGAAGCGTCAAAACGCTTGAAGCAGCGGAGTCCGGTGTGGCCCTCCATGCCGCAGAGCTGGCAGATGGGTTTATCGCTATTGTAGTTCAACCGGGGGCGCCTGCTGCTGTTGTTGTTACCACGGTTGCGGCCGCGCCCGCGTCCTCGGCCACCATCGCCGCAGTTGAAACCGCCACGGCCTCCACGTGTAGCCGTGTTAGCAGATGAACTGGATCCACCATGTAGGAGATCCATCCGCTATTCCCAGCTCACTAGCTGGGTGTAGAGCACGCCCAAAGATAGTGGCTCCGTGCGCGCTGTGACAACCGAGACAATCGGATTAAAATCCATGTCAAGTCCGGCTAGTACATAGGAGATGATCTCTTCATCTTCAAGACGTTTGCCGGCGGCCGCCATGTCGTCAGCAAGAGATTTCATCTTGTTGAAGTAGTCGGCAATTGTAGACGAGCCCTTCTGCGCTGTGGCCAATGCCATGCGCGTGTTGATGATACGGTCCCAAGACTGGGAAGCCGTCATCTCTTAGATCACTTTCCAGATCTCAACCGATGTGGCGCAATTGGAGACTTGCACCTGGATCTCCTTGGAGATATTGGAGAGCAGATAGTTAACGATCTGCTGGTCCTTCGCAACCCAAGTTTCATACTCAGGGTTGGGGATGAGCTCAGTCGGCTTGTCGGCCGCCTTGCGGATTTGCTTCGCCGGCACCACAATGTCGGGCTCGAGATAGTGCGCTATCTGCGCACCGCGAAGAGCAGACAGCACCTGGGCGCTCCATAGGGGAAAATTCCCTTTGCCTAGCTTCTCGGTGATGGGACAACCGATCAGATAGAACGATTGTTGAAGCGCAGAAGAGGAAGCCATCAAGAAAATTGTGGACTAACCTAGCTCTGATTACCATGTGAAAATGGTTGGAACGTGATGCCCTCTTAGGCTCACGGCTTTGTGTTAATATAGCCAGGAAGAGCCCCTGACGTGGCGGTACAACTTGTACAACAAGAAGAAGCTAACTACTTTTGGTAACTCTAAATTACATCACAAGATTACATCAATCAGGAGATACCTATCCTATCTAACCGAAGCCGTGATACTTGTCTTCACCCGCAATCCAAGCCTGAGCGCACAACCAATCTTCAGGAGATATCAATCAACCATCAATCAACCAGATATTGCGGTCATGTGATTTTATTGGATATTCTTAACAAGGCTGTGTATATGTGATCATTTCTTTATACAAATCCTACTACTTTCAATGACTTCCACAGTCCCAAAAGAGTGTCACTATAGGTCATGTTGGTCAAACTATCTAGTTTCGTTAAATTTGTAGAAAATGTTAGCAACATTTATATCTCTATATTAAATAAGTTTATTATAAAAATATATTCAACGATTAAAACTATCATAAAAAGCCCGTCTCTTCTAGTGACCATTGCTAGCAATTATATGGTTCTATTGATAGATTGTTGAGCGCACTATCAGTATCTACATACATTCTCCACAGACAGCTGATCTTGGAATACATTATTAATTTCTGATTACCATATCTCTCCAGGAATTTCGGTCGCATTTTTTGTTGCCCTGCTGATTGCTATTCTTTTAAACCAAGTTTTCCTCAATAAGGATAAGAAAAGACAAAGGTAGTTTGAGCAGCACGGAGGCCGCATGCTGACGCGAATTCTCGAAACAGAAGGCAACAAGACCTTCAAGTTATACGAAAGAGGAGACCTAGTGAAGGCCACACACATGGCTTCCACAAGGACAACATCGTCGGGGAAGGAGCACATGGCACCGTCTACAAGGCCACCCTCGGCACTGACAGTGTCGCGGTGAAGCGATGCAAGCAGATCAAGAAGAGCCGGACGGATGAGTTCGTCCAGGAGCTGGTCTGCTCTGCCGCGTCGACCAAACCTGACAATATTTACGTGCCATTGGTATTTTACCTTTTCCCACCACATGTCAATGACAATGTTGCTGGAAACAAATATCTTCTTCTCAACTATACCATATGAGAAGATGCAGTCATGATTATCACTGTCCTTGCATGAGTTGGGAGTTTGCTTTGTTTTTCCGTTGTAGTACATCGTCATCGAAACCCTGCTGCACTAGCTAGCACATCATCTTTTTGATGACAGCTAGCACATCATCTTGTATCTCCGCAGGTAGTTCTCATTTAGCTTTAATTTGGAAGGCCATGTGCTCTCCATTGGTTGTTTCCGGTGGCCACTGTACAGTATAGTTTTTTTTTTTTCACGACATTTGCTAACTAGTGAGTATTGATCACTCTCCACTGAATTTTCGGTCACCGGCTGGCCATGAATCTGAATCTGATTGATTTGCATTACACCTACCATAGCCACACCGTGCGCGTGTTTAGATGGTGGAAAGTTGGAAATTTGGCTACTATAACAATTTCGTTTTTTTTTGCAATTAGTGTTCAATCATGGACTAATTAGGCTCAAAACGTTCGTCTCGCAATTTACAATCAAACTGTGCAATTAGTTTTTTTTTCGTCTACATTTAATGCTTCATGCACGTATCGCAAGATTCGATGTGATGAGTACTGTAGCATTTTTTGGGAAAACTTTTCGCGAACTAAACAAGGAAAAGTAAAATAGTTCAGTCGGTCTGACAACCGCATGTCATGTCCTCGTGTCAGCGCAGTGACAATATAATACACTTGGCACCCTAATGTTCATTTGGGCCTTGTTTAGATTGGGGTTAGGAATCAGTATTTGGTACTGTAGCACTTTCGTTTGTATTTGACAATTATTGTCCAATCATGGCCTAACTAGGCTCAAAAGATTCGTCTCGTAATTTACAATCAAACTGTATAATTAGTTATTTTTTTATCTACATTTAATACTCCATGCATATATCCAAAGATTTGACGTGATGGAAAGAGAGCGAAAAAACTTGCAATCTAAACAAGGCCTTGTTAAAGCAACCCAGTGTCCTCACTGGCATGGTATCTGCATCCGATGCAGTCACACGTGAAGCTTGCAGCGACTCGAGGCAGGTGCATGTCAGTGTATAGGGCACCAAGTATCTACCAGCTGGTGCATCCAGACATGCAGATTGCGATCAAACTGTCAACTTTCAACTTGTGCTAACATAAAGTTGATATGTGCTCTTGTAGTTTGAATTTGTGATAAATGATTGTCAACGTGATTCGCATTTTGGGTTGAGTTTGTGAACTAATCATGGTGTGAGTTGGGTTATGCAACATGTCTCTTAGCTTTGATACGCAGGTGTGGAGCTCGGAGGCGGTGGTCGACGGCGAGGTGAAACTAATTTTGTACTTTTTTTTGTAATGACAGGACTAAATGAAATCTCAGAAATTGATTATTTGTAGGAAAACAGCGGAACAAGTTTGGGGACCTCAGTTGGGAGTTTGCTTTGTTTTTCCGTTGTAGTACATCGTCATCGAAACCCTGCTGCACTAGCTAGCACATTATTTTTTTTATGACAGCTAGCGCATCATCTTGTATCTCCGCAGGTAGTTCTCATTTAGCTTTAATTTGAAAGGCCATGTGCTCTCCATTGGTTGTTTCCGGTGGCCACTGCACAGTATAGTTTTCTAACACCTGAGGAGGAATTCTGCAACGTCAGCTTTAGCAAGCATTGCTCCTCCACTCCACTTTAGCCGAGCGCTTGGTGTGAACATTGCTAAAGCAGACAAGCGGCGCTCGGCTAAAGTGGAGTGGAGGAGCAATGCTTGATAAAGCTGACGTTGCAGAATTCCTCCTCAGGTGTCAGACAACTACCCCACGATAGGCGCCGGCTGAAAGATTTGAAATGTCCCCTGGGTGCTTAGATCTCTCTAGCAAGGTGCTTGTGGCTTCCTTGGAGGCCATGGACTGAGGGACCTTTGCTCGGCTGAGCCCTTCCATGAGGCAGCCAGGTCGAGGAGCTCTGGCCCCTATCCACCGAGCCACATTGATTCGACGGGAGCCCCGAGCGATAGGGAGTCAGGTGGAATATCTGCCGCTCGAGATAATGTGAGCTCCATTGGCCTCGGCCTGTATCTAGCGGGGGCGTACGAGCATACTCGCTAGGTGTAGCTCTTGAGCACCTGTCCAATTAGTAAATTGGTCAGGGGGTTAACTTCATCGTAAAGACGTTTACTAAGGAGTTTATATAACCCTGGTGTTCACTACAAGAGATCAGGCTCTCCATGTCACTTTTCGAATGACATAACTCTTATATGTCACAAGATGGTCCTGATTATGATAATTTTGCTGGAGATGACAAATGTTTATGACAGAATTATATTTTGGTTATAAATGTCAGCTCAAAGTCGTCACAACCTGGTCACAAAAAAAAGTCGTCACAACCTAATTCTGTGAAACATTTGTGATGATATTTATGGACATGCTTTACTGTCGTAGTCCCAGTAATCTATTTGAAGTTCTCATACTGTGAAATTCAAATTTTTGAATTGTTCAAACAAACTGGGACGGAGGAATGACCAAAACCAAAGATGTAAATCTCGATGAGGTCTATAGCTTTATAGTTGATAAGTTTTATATTTGAAATCATTTATGTTTCTAAAATTCTATTTCATGTTCTTATATTTTGAAATTTAAATTTTTGAATTGTTCAAAAGAACTCGGAAGGAGAAATTCACAATCAAATAAAGTGTATATCTCGACGAGGTCCACAACATTGTAATTGACAACCTTTTCATTTCAAATCATTTACCTTCCAAAAATTTTGTTTGAAGTTCTCATATTTTAAAAATTCAAATGTTCTAATTGCTCAAAAGAACTCGGATGGAGAAATGACCACAACTAAAAGTTGTCGATCTTTATGAGGTCTACAACTTTGAAGTTAATGACTTTTTCATTTGAAATCATTTATCATCCCAAAATTTTGTCTGAAGTTCTCAATTTTGAAATTCAAATTTTTGAATTGTTGGGTCGAATTGTTGGGCCTATTTCCATCTCTAGCTCATTCCAACCCTTGTTGGGCCAAATTCTAGCTTTTTCCATCCTTAGCCCATTGCAATTTTTCTATTATTAACTAAATAGAGAAGGCAGAATGTGATGAAAACTTAAGAGCAACTCCAACAGCTAGGCTAAAATTAGTAGCCAAATTCTATTGTTTAGTCATTTTGTAAAATAGAAAACTCTTCAAAAAAGAAGAGGTCCACAATAACCTTGCTATTTTACAAAGTCAGATAGCGAGCACCCGTGGTTGGCTATATATGGCGACCGAAAATCAAGGGATAGAAAGCTTTCTATTCTACGAAGTCGGATAACACATCTGTTGGAGTTTATTTTTGCTATAAAAATTCTAAAATAGCCTCCACATCAAAAGTAGCCAAGTTGTTGGAGTTGCTCCATTTTTATACTCCAAAACCTTTCACATGCTATATCCTACATATATGTTGGTGTGTAAAACTTTAACAAACTTGAAACTGATTTGCTATTTTCCATATTTTAAATAAATTTCTACGTGCGTATCGAACGTGATTCCAAATTGAACTCCATGTTCCTCTACCAAGATTAAAAAATTCACAAAGAATGTAACTAGGGTCATATGATTTTACTATAGCCCATATCTAGAAGATAGATGGAAAAATTATTTTTTTCCTACGAATAACTCATCCTCTCCTATTTCCAAATTACCATACAACAATTGTAATAATATCTAAATTTGGTTAGAGAATTCTACAGACTTGCGTGACAATATGTTTTTGTTGTATATCACTCCGTAAACTCTCAAATGGTTTTAACATATTGGTACGACATATTGTTTACAAATAGCTACACCTCTTATATAAATATATGACTAAGTGAGAGATGTATCCATTTATGAACAATGTATAGTCCCACTTTACTATTTTTTTTATTTTTTAATGAAATGTTTATGGACCCAAAATATATTGTTATGCAAGTTTGCACAATTTTCTGACCAAATTAGCTACTATTGCAGTTATTTTATGGAAGAGGAAAATTCACAGGTGGTCCTTCAACTTGGGGGGGGGAGGGGGTGTCATCTGGGTCCCTCTACATTCAAAATGTCAATTCTAGGTCCATAAACTTGTCTTTGGGTGTCATCTAGGTCCAAACCCGCGCTGGATGTTGACGTAGAGCGCTGGCATGGCTCCTATATGTGAGGTCCACATGTCAGTTGGTTATATTTTTCTATTTATTTTTATTATTCTGCTGATGTTGCACACTGACTTTTTAAAAAATAATTCAAATTTTTCATATGAGCTCGGATGAAGAAAAACTTTATATTAAAACTATAGCCCTCGACAGGATCTACAACTTTGGAGTTGAAAGGTTTTTAAATTGAAACTATTTAGGGTCCTAAAATATTGTTGTAAGTTTGCAGATTTTAAAATTCGAAATTTAAAATTATCAAAAGACCTCAGATGCTGACATGGTGTATATGAA
Source organism: Miscanthus floridulus (assembly GCF_019320115.1). Taxonomy (NCBI): domain Eukaryota; kingdom Viridiplantae; phylum Streptophyta; class Magnoliopsida; order Poales; family Poaceae; genus Miscanthus; species Miscanthus floridulus. Next base: position 21,022,298 of record NC_089589.1, on the reverse strand, counting down.
AGTTATAGTTCTCAATACAATCTACAAATTTGTGGCTGAAAAGTTTTTTATTTGAGCTCGTTTAGTATCCCCAATATGTGTTCTAAGTTTCTTATTTCAAAATCTATAAACTTAGAACACGTATTTTGGAGAAACTTAGAACACATATTTGGGACACTAAATAACTTCAACAAAAAACTTTTTAACTACAAATTTTTAGATCGTATTGAGAACTATAAATTTCATATAAACCATGCCAACATTCGAGATTGTTGAATAATTTTGAATTTCAAATTTTAAAATCTACGCACTTACAACAATATTTTGGGACCCTAAACAATTTCAATTCAAAAACTTTTCAACTACAAAGTTGTAGATCCTGTCGAGAACTATAATTTTTATATAAAGTTTGTCTTAATTCGAGCTCCTATGAAAAATCTATGAATTATTTTTTGATAAAGTCATCGTGCCACATCAGCAAAAAATAAAAATAATCAGAAATACAACCAGCTGACATGTGGGGCCCACATGTAGGAGCCACGCCAGCGCGCCAGTGGGTTTCGACCCGTTTGGACCTGGATGACACCCGAAGCCAAGTTCATAGACCCAGAATTAGCATTTTGAAAGTAAAGGGACCTAGATGGCACCCCTTGCCAACTCGAAGGATCGCCCGTGAATTTTCCAGTTTGTGGAATTACCTTACAAGGATTACTATAATATCTAAATTTGGTTAGAAAATTCTACAACCTTGCATGATAGTATGTTCTTGTTGTGTAATTATTCTATAAAAACTTCAAATAATTTTAATAAAGTTATATGGCTAAGTGAGAGATGTCTCTGTTTGTGAACGATCTATAGTCTCACTTTATTAATTTTTTTAAATTTTAAGGAATGCTTATGGACCCAAATTATGTTGTTATGTCAATTTGTAAAAAAAATTGACAAAATTTATTTACTATTATAGTTACTTTATGGAATTACCATATGATAATTGTAATAATATCTAAATTTGGTTAAAAATTCTACAAACTTCCATGATAGCATGTTTTTGTTATATAATCATTCTATAAAAATCTTAAATGGTTTTAACAAAGCAGTATGAAACATTGTTCCCAAATTGACACAGCTCTGACATAGTTATATGACTAAGTAAGAACTGAGATATATATCTATTTGTGAACAATGTATAGTACCACTTTTTTAAAAATGTTTGAAACTTTTAGGGAATACTTATGGACCCAAATATATTGTTCTGTAAATTTGTAGAATTTTCTAATCAAATTTAGTTATTATTGCCATTATAGTAATTCTTTATTTGAGCATAATGACTATATATGATGACCTTTAATTTACTTTTATGCTCTTCTAAATGCTTATTGTTTAATTCCTACTGCCCTGTTTTTTCTCTCTTTCCAAATCAGAGTACGCAGATGACACCCAAGTAACCCAAGTAGTTTTTTGTTCCTGCTGCCCGGTTTTTTCAGTGCCCTAAGCTTTGTTGAGCACCTCATCCCTGTTTTTTCTGTGTCCTGAGATTTGTTGAGCATCTCATCCCTTTATTATGTTGTTCCATAGCCTTGCAGCAATATTTTAACTTTTCGTATATAGCCTTAGGATGTTCACGCCTACTTACACATGGATATAATAATATATTTGAATATTCACGTTCATAGATGACCATAAAATAACATACTTGTTTTTCTCAATTAAGCACAGAATTATGAATTTGTTTGTTAACCTGTACCTCAGTGGGGATTTGCTTCGCCGGCACCACAATGTCGGGCTCGATATAGTGTACCATCTGCGCACCGCGAAGAGCAGACAACACTTGGGCGCTCCATAGGGGAAAATTCCCTTTGCTCAGCTTCTCGGTGACGGGACAACCGATCAGAGAGAACGATTGTTGAAGCGCGGAAGAGGAAGCCATCGAGAATATTGTGGACTAACCTAGCTCTGATTACCATGTGAAAATGGTTGGAACGTGATGCCCTCTTAGGCTCATGGCTTTGTGTTAATATAGCCAGGAAGAGCCCCCGTGGCGGTACAACTTGTACAACAAGAAGAAGCTAACTACTTTTGGTAACTCTAGATTACATCACAAAATTACATCAATCAGGAGATACCTATCCTATCTAACCGAAGCCGTGATACTTGTCTTCACCCGCAATCCAAGCCTGAGCGCACAACCAATCTTCAGGAGATATCAATCAACCATCAATCAACCAGATATTGCGGTCATGTGATCTTATTGGATATTCTTGACAAGGCTGTGTATATGTGATCATTTCTTTATACAAATCCTACTACTTTCAATGACTTCCACAGTCCCAAAAGAGTGTCACTATAGGTCGTGTTGGTGAAACTATCTAGTTTCGTTAAATTTGTAGGAAATATTAGCAACATTTATATCTCTATGTTAAATAAGTTTATTATAAAAATATATTCAACGGTTAAAACTATCATAAAAAGCCCGTCTCTTCTAGTGACCATTGCTAGCAATTATTTGGTTCTATTGATAGATTGTTGAGCGCACTATCAGTATCTACATACATTCTCCACAGACAGCTGATCTTGGAATACATTATTAATTTCTCATTACCATATCTCTCCAGGAATTTCGGTCGCATTTTTTGTTGCCCTGCTGATTGCTATTCTTTTAAACCAAGTTTTCCTCAATAAGGAGAAGAAAAGACAAAGGTAGTTTGAGCAGCACGGAGGCCGCATGCCATCGCGAATTCTCGAAACAGAAGGCAACAAGACCGTCAAGTTATACGAAAGAGGAGACCTAGTGAAGACCACACACATGGCTTCCACAAGGCCAACATCGTCGGGGAAGGAGCACATGGCACCGTCTACAAGGCCACCCTCGGCACTGACACTGTCGCGGTGAAGCGATGCAAGCAGATCGAGAAGAGCCGGACGGATGAGTTCGTCCAGGAGCTGGTCTGCTCTGCCACGTCGACCACCCAAACATCGTCAGGCTCCAAGGCTGCTGCCTCCATTTCAGGCGCCCTTGCTCCTGTATGAGTTCGTGCCCAACGGGACCCTGAGTGATCTAGGCCTCGTTCGCTTGACTGAAAAAACAATCCGAAACACTGTTCCGACTGATTTGTCGTGAGAGAAAAAACTATTCTAGCTAAAAAAATAAATTGAAAAGTACGAATTATAATACAAGCGAACAGGGCCCTAATTCATGGCAGGCCTCGGCACCGGGTGACGTTGCCGACCTGGTTGAGGATCGCCTAGAAACCGCGGAGGCCCTCGCGCACCGGCACTCGGAGCCGCACCGGACGCTCCATGGCGACGTCAAGCCGCAGAACATTCTGCTCGGCGACAAATTGGGTCGCCAAGGTGTCCAACTTTCGGTGCTCAACTATCAACGACAACGTGCAGGTGGTGCCCAAGGGCACGCTGGCCTACCTTGACCCTGAGTTTCTGCAGGATTTCCAGATAACCGAGAAGACCCACATCTACAGCTTCGGGGTCGTCCTGATTGAGGTCTTGACTGGTAAGAACCCGCAGGCCAAAGAATGGAAGAACCTGACCAAAACGTTTGAGGACCGGATGGGAAATGTCACCCTTGGTGAGCTTCTAGACGCTGACATAGTCGAGGAAGGGAGCATGGAACTGATCTATGCGGCTGCGAAGCTAGTGACCCGATGCATCGCTGCTCCGGGCAATGCAAGGCCGGACATGGGACAGGTCGCCGTGGAGCTTCGGCGATTTTCATATGAAATGCCGGAAAGCCCTGAGGCGCGAGCGGCTCTCGAGGTTGAGGATGGCAGGTATAGCTGCACCGCTACTGAGGGCGAAACTACGGGACTTTCTAATGTTACCGCACTGAGTACAGAACTCGCAAGGTGATATGAGATCATGGTTTTAGATAGCAGGCTATAGCGCCTAGCTACTGGAGACAGACTACACCTATTGCTATTTTTGCTGCTATGTCAGCTAAGACCACTACATTGCACTTTAGTGCCGCTAAATTGCATAGTTTTAGCTTTGAAATAGCGCACTACTTCAATTTTAGCTATAATATTGACAATCTAGTTATTATATACTTATATTATGTTTTAAAGTTTGTTTCTTGGAAAATTGAACAATTGAATTTCATGAATTACGTTATAATATTATATGTTGTAAAGTTTTCTGGACTCCTAAAACCTTTGAAATACATTTGTGCCCAACATATTTTGTGATTGTCAATCAAGTAATTATATTTTTCATTGTTTTCTTACAAAACGCTATATGTTATAGCTTCGCTATAGCTGCCACTACTGGATTCAGGCCCTTTGCCGAGTGCACTCGGCAAAGAGCAGTCGGCAAAGAACCCATCGGCAAAAGTTTCTTTGCCGAGTGCCACATATCGGGCACTCGGTAAAGCCTTTGCCGAGTGCTGACCGAGTGTCACGTCAGCACTCGGCAAAAAAAAATCCGACGTCAACTCTGACGGCCTCTTTGCCGAGTCCCACCTCAGCGGCACCCGGCAAAGAATTTTTTTTTTGAAAATTCTTTGCCGAATGCCATACTCTTGCACTCGGCAAAGAAATTTTTTCTTTTAAAAAAAATCTTTGCGGAGTGCCATGGCTCTGGCACTCGGCAAAGCTGGGAAATTGGGTCTCTGCTTTCCAGCTTTGCCGAGTGCCATGGTCACGGCACTCGGCAAAACCCTCTTTGCCGAGTGTGGCACTCGGCAAAGAGGGGGAAAATGCTATTTTTTTGTTTTTTGCTTTCCATCAGCACAAACAAAGAAATCACATATATATCAACACACAGCACATGATATATCACATACACATCCATATTCCATCACATACACATCCATAACCCATCACATACACATCCACCATCCATAATACATCACATACAAATCCATTGTCCATAATCCATCACATACATTCGCATCATCCATGACAATATCCATCACAATATATATATGTCTCTAGTAGTAGTCCAACATAAGGCTAAGTCTAACACAAGTCCATGCAACATGAAAAGAAACAAATAAACGGTACCTACTGCCAGCCTCCCCACCCGGAGAGTGAACTGCCACCTTGAGGAGGGCCAGTTGTCCACCCGGCCTGTGGAGAAGGACCACCTTCAGGAGTTGGGTTCAAACCCGCCGACTGTTGCTGCACAAAGGAGAAGCGAATTCATGAGTATCGACAGGAGGGCCGCACAAGCTAAAGGAATAAACAACCATATATACTCATCGGAGTCCCTACAGGAGGAGGAGGAGCCACAACTAGAGCGAGCAGCGACTGGGGCACGACCACACCTGGCAAGGCCTGAAGTCTCGCCATGAAGCTGAACATGTCCTGCAGCCTCTGTGCCTCGACCGCCCTCTGGGCTTGTACAGCCTCCATCTCCAGCCGATGGGCCTCCGCCTAGGCCACCTGCTGGGCCTCCAACCTCAGCAAGTCGGCCTGCAATATTCCACCCGCAATGTTTAAACAATGCAAAGGCAATGTAGATGTGTAAAAGCAATGAACGACGAATAAAACAGTACTAACCTGGAGTTCCACCATCTGCTGCTATGAGCTCTGCTGCCGAGAGCGTATGGGGAGGGACGAGCTCGTGCTCCTTGCTCGAATCTCGATGAGGCTGGGAATAGAGGCGGAGTCGACTGTGCTGTCCGCCATCCAGTACCGGTCATGCTGCTTCCCTCCTCCCATCCTCATCAGGAGGTCTATGTCTAGGGGCTAGGTGGCCGGATCGAAGTCCTCCCCATGGCGCTCGTGGGCCGCCGAGGTGTACTCTCTAAGCTTGCTGTGGACGCTCGCGTTGGTGTATGCCTCGGGCCCGTCCGCCGGGTTGTAGGTGACTTCCTAGGCCGTCGCCTTGCCCTTGTGTGCTAGGGCGTATGCCATGAACTCGTTGCATTCCTGTCCTTGGTGCACCTAGGACTGCGAGGAAAACACAAAGATGATTACAAGTAATGAGAATTGAGCGTTAGAATAAATAAATAAAGATGAAAACATAAAGAAGATTACCCTTGTCTGGGCGTACGTGCTGAGGCTCCGGTTGCCTTGGTGGTGTGGCGCCCCACCCATCTGTAGGTGGTAGTCCCGATGGATGTTGTGCTTCTTCGCCCACTCCTCCGAGAGCCACCTGTCCACAATGGCCTCCCAGCAGAGGCGGTGCCTGGCGCACCAATTAGGACATTGTTGCATGCCATCAAGTTATTGATATGTCAGAAGATGAAATGAAGCCTACCTATTCTTCATGGAAGGAGTCAGTATTAATGTTTCGTACTTACTGAGAGGTACTGCTCCTTGGTGAGTGTCCTGGTCCTGGCATCGGCCTTCCTCACCACCTGACCAAGGACGTCGGCGTTGTAGTTGATGATGCACTGGAGCCACGTCTCGTGGTACAGGTCCGAGAGTCAGGACCTACAGACCTTGTCTTGCACTCGCGCCGCCCGGTCCTCAAACCCTTCATCGCACCTGAAGAAGTCCTACATACAGACATCATGTATCGTTTCATTATTTCAAGAACGACCAATGAATGTGTTGTATTGACCAATTTAGTGTGATGAAGACTCACCTAGAACTCAGCCTTGATCCACGCCGCAACGGTGCCGAACTCGCTGTCCTCGGTGGCGTAGAAGTGGTCCCATGTCTAGGGCGGCGAAGTCACTAAGGCGTAGGTGACCATGCTAGGGTAGTGCTGCCGAATCAGAAGGCCCAGGGTGCCATTGATGTGCCAGCCCATTTTGGACACAACTTCCTAGTTGCTGCAAGGGTCATTAAGAAGAATTGTTAGTCTCCAGTTCGATTTTCAACATATCATATGAAATAGTAGTGAAATAATACTTACTTGTCACCGCTGGGTCGAATCACCGGGCGCCGGTGAAGTGGGATCGGCCGCGCCGGGAGCCGCGAGGGCCCATGCAAGTAGACTCCCGTCGAGGTAGAGCCAGAGACAGTGCAAGTGGAACCCCCTGCTGTCGCTATCGCTGCCTCCCTGTGGTCCGACGAGTCAGAGGAAGTGCCACCCCCTCCTATGTGCAGGCCCACCGCCTGGTCGTCCTCGTCCACCGACAGGGTGGCAGCCGGCTGCACCCTCGTCCTCGGACGGCTGTGGGGGCGACCGCTCCTCATCCTCCTCCTCGTTGGCGGCTCCAGCAAGGGGTCCTCCTCAGCGTGGGGTGGCGAGCGCTCCCTCAAGTAGAGGGAGTTGACCCCCCAACGGGCCTACCTTCCGCCCAGCATTTTGTCGAGTGCCTACAATTTCAAAGAGTAAACCAATTAGCACAGTTAAATTACAAGTACTTATAAAGAGATGCAAAATGGACGAAACATAATTGCAATAATAATAATAATAATATAGTATTACATGAATTAGAAATATTCTTCATGATCGGCAGTGGCTGGATCATAGGTGTCGTCATCACTATCAATATTATCGAGTAAATCAGGCTCATCTCCATCGTTGTCATCATTGTCATCGCCTAATTGTAATCGCTCAAGCATTTGTAAGTCCTTAGCATTTTGCACCTCTTCTCCGTCGTCCTCATCTCCATCGTCCTGATCAATGTCATTGTCTACTTCCATGCCCATCAGCGAAAACATGTCTATGTGAAACCTCCCATCTAGCCCCTCTGGTTGATAGAACTCCCGTGTGTTTGGGTCAAAGTTGTAATCCTCATCGTTTGGGATAGGCAGTTTACCGTGCGGCGATACCAACTACACAAGGTACCAACTGATAAGATTGGGGTCTTTTTGGCACGCCCATGGGAGATAATAAACTTGCATGGCCTGTTGAGCCACAATATAGACATCATCTCCTTGATAGACAGAATCCTGTCGAATTTTGACTTGTCCAATCTCAGGGGTTGTTCTCGTGACATTAGGATTGAACCAATGGCATTTGAATACGACTTGATTAGGAGCTTTGTGACACTCAAAATTGAGCTCAGATATTTCTTCTACTATGCCGTAGTAGTCGCGCTCATCGGTGTTGGGCGTACGAACTCCGGTATTCATGGTTTTCCGATTAGGCCGACTCCGCTCGTAGTTTCTTGTGTGAAAGCGATAGCCATTCACATCATAAACGGTGAATGACTTGACCTTGTAGGCGAAGCCTTTGGCGAGCCCTTTCAACTTAGCATCCATTTCCGCATCCTTGCGGGCCTACAAGGTGAGGCCGGATAGATCGTTACATTACTCGCTCGTAGGAGCAAAGTGGGATGTAAAAGATTGAACGAGGTAAATTGGACGGTATCTTCGTATCGAACCAGGATATGAAATTGGGCACACCATCTTTGAGAAGACTATCTTCTTCTTGAGGGGAAGGAGCCCTATTCCCTCTCCAGTATTTATTCAGAAATTCCCTGAAAAAACAAGAGATAAGGGGTTTCGATAGATGGAGGATAGTGACAAGGGCGTATGTAACAAGCTCATTGAGAACTTACTGCACATAAGGCTTCACTTTGTCAAGGTTCAACAACACATACATCATGATAGTGTGCCACTCATCATGCCGCAAGGTCTTGGTGCCCGATGTGCTTGCCTTTCCGAGTTGCCCTTTGAAAAGGCTGAGGTTCGATGAACTCTCGTCTGTGTTGTAACGAGGGGGACGATTGTGCACGCTGGGAAGGCCATCCTTATAGTATGCTATTGTGAAGTTTGACACCTCCTCTAGAATGAATGCCTCTGCCACAGAAGCCTCAATTTTGGCTTTATTTCTACACTTTTTTGAAGAATCTTTAGACATCTCTCAATTGTATAGCACCAACGGGCCTGCACGGGCCCCCCCATTCGTGCCTCGTACGGTAGGTGCAAAATCAGATGCTGCATCGCCAGTAAGAAGCCGGGTGGGACGATCTTCTCCAACTTGCAGAGCAACATAGGTGCCACTTTCTCCAAGTCATCAATCACGTCTCGAGATAACTCCTTGGCATGAAGCTGGCGGATGAAATAGCTCAACTCTGCCAGCACATGCCACACATGCTCAGGGACATATCCCCGGGTCATCGCAGGAAGGAGCCGCTCAATCCATATGTGGTAGTCATGACTCTTCATCCCTAAGACTCGCATAGTGGACAAGTTCACTCCCCTACTCAAATTCACCGCATGCCCATCAGGGAACATTAACGTCTGGATCCACTGCAGTACTTCCTTCCTTTGGTCCCTTTTTCAAGATGAAATCGACCGGAGTCCTTCTCCATTTCTTGCCGGGCGCGGGAGGCTTCATCACTTACTTTGGCCTATCGCACATCGTTGCCTAGGTCCAGTCTAGCCTTAACGTTGTCCTTTGACTTATCAGGAATGTCCATGAGTGTTGCAAAAAGCGCCTCAGCGATATTCTTTTCTGTGTGCATTACATCAATGTTGTGTGGAAGAAGAAGGTCATTGAAATAGGGGAGCCTAGTCAAGCCCGATTTATGAGTCCACTGGTGTTCCTCACCATATCCAATAAAACCACCTTTCTCTTTATCATCTTTGAGAGCCTCTATCTCAGCACGGACCTCGGCACCGATCATCATCTGAGGTGCAGGGTCGGTGACTTGAACCCCTTTCCTAAAGTTCTTGACGTCTCGTCTGAATGGATGGTCAAGAGGGAGGAATTGACGATGTTGGTCAAACGAAGAAAACTTGCCACCCCTCTTCAGCCAAGTGAACCTCACAGCTGTCTTGCATATTGGGCATGGGAACTTCCCATGAACACACCACGCGTAGAATATGCCATACGCCAGGAAGTCATGCAGGGAGTAGTGGTACCACACATGCATTGTGAAGTTCTTCTTTGTAGCTCGGTCGTATGTCAGTACCCCCTTTTCCCAAGCAAGGATCAATTCATCAATGAGAGGCTCCATGAACAAACCCATCTTGTTCCCTGGGTGTCTAGGAATTATCAGTGACAAGAATACGTTCTTGGGTTGAAACATGATGCCGGGGGGGAGATTGAGGGGGATCACGAACACGGGCCAACAAGTGTACGGGGCCGCCAGCAATCCATAGGGGTTGAACCCATCTGTTGCCTAGCGCTACATGTACATTCCGAGCCTCCTCAGCTTTACCATGATGTATGCCATCGAAATGGGTCCATGCATCGCCATCCGATGGGTGTACCATCTTAGTCAGCATTGTATCTTTGCCATGTTTGTGCCATGTCATCTGTTTCACGGACTCCTCTATCATGTACAGCCGTTGGATCCTCGGTATGACAGGAAGGTACCGTAGGACCTTCACGGGGATACCAAGCTATTCCTTCTTGCCATCACTAGTGTCGACCTCCAGATACCTAGAGGATTTGCACTTTGGACAGTGCGTTGCTTTCTCGTGATCTTTCCTAAATAGGACGCAACCATTCGGACAAGCATGGATGTGCTCATATGGCATCTTAAGGGCACGAAGAAGTTTCTGTGACTCGTACAAGTTCTTCGGCAGAATGTGACCCTCCAGAAGCAGGGATCCAACAACTGCCAACATACCATCGAAGTTGTCTCGACTCATGCTACACTGCGACTTGAACGCCATTAGGCGTCCAATGGCATCCAGTTGCGAAACCATATTGTCTTTTCGTGAAGGGGCTTCTGTGCCGAAGACAGCATATCAGTAGTATGCCTTTGCGGATTCCTCTGGCTCGTCCTCTAATCCTTCACCGAACCGTGCCTCCTGAAAGTCATCCATCTAGTCTGCTACCCAGGCATCTCCATCAAAAGCCTCGAGGCGTGGTCTCACCACCTCCTCTCTAATATGATCAGCTTCACCATGGTGGATCCAGCAGGTATAGTTTGGCGTGAATCCATACTTGCAAAGATCTTCCCCCACGTTCTTCCTATTCTTTCTTACATGGTTGTCACATTTGCTGCAGGGACACGGCATCCGACTCGACCCTCTAGCAGCCTCACCAAATGAATGCTCCAAGAAAGCATTAGTCTTAGTCATCCATTCTGGAGTCATACTTGCGTGGCCCATGTACATCCAATCACGGTTCTCCATCCTCTGGCATATACATATGTAAGCGAGTAATATAACCAGCAATTGCATCTGCACGGCGTTCCTACCATCTAATAGGTGAGGATAGGTCCTAATCCCACCCGCGGATGCGTATATGAGGTCAGTTTCAATGCTCCGCTCCTATCTAAGACAGAATTTCGGCAGCACCTCCCCGCTGTTCTCCCAATACACATCCTGCAAGGGAGAGTGTGTATCCGGAGAACAACAGGGAGGTGATGCCAAAAGTCTGTCTCGGACCGGAGCGAACCATGGAAACTAACCTCATCTACGCATCCGCAGGCTGTCCAAAATACGTGGACAATCCAAAAGAGATACGGTCGCAGATATGCAAAGATCTGCATACCTCTGACCGTATCTCTTTCGAACAGGAGATGCCTAACTGGGCTACATGACCATATAAAACATGCATGCAAAGGAGGAGGGGGTTATACCTAGGGTGGCGGTGGAGTTAGGCTAGCGGGGCAGTGGCGTGTCGGTGCAGTGGTGAGGCGATGCGATGCAGGCAGACCAACAGCGCCGATGAAAATGATCGGGGTTAGCGAGTCCCTCCCACAGGTCCTTCTCCTACATAAAAAGGCAATAGGTTAGAATCCATTGAAAATTTCGGTAGCACCTTCCCTGCACGGGGAGGTTTCCAAAACCTGCAAGAAACGTAGGCGCGATGGCCAACAACCACATATATACCAAACATAGGCACGAAGGCCAACAAACATATATATACCAAGACGAGCCATGTACTTTAGTTCTCATTCCATGCAGATGAAAGTATCGAAGTAGTACAACAACAAGTACTACTACCACTACAACTACTACTAACACTAACACTACTACTACTAACACTACTACTATCACTACTTACTACTAACAATACTACTAACACTACTAACTACTAACTACTACTACTTACTAACTACTACTAACACTACTAAGTACTACTACTAACTACTACAGGTGTAGGGCATACCTTCGCGACGAGAATGGCAACAACGAGGGTCGGCGACGACGGTAGGGACGACCGCAGCGGCATGAGGGTCGACAGGCCTAGGCTGGCACCTTCCTTCTCCTTCTCCTCCTCTCTTCTCCCCTCCTCCTCTCTTCTCCCCTTCTCCTATCTTCTCCCCTGCCTCCTCCTCCTCTCTCTACAGTGGCCGGCGGTGGGGGCAGTGGCCGTCGACGGGGGAGGTGGCTGCCGAGGAGGGCGCGCAGGCGGGGGAGGTGGCGACCAAGGGGCCGGTGTCTGGCGTGGTGGAGGCCAGGCGGGGGCAGTGGCTACGCCGCGCCCCCTCCTCCTCTCTTCTGCAGTGGCAGCCGGCAGGGGAGGTGGCCGGCCCGACGGGGCCGGCGCGGGCGGTGGAGGCCGGGCTGGGTGGTGGCCCCTGGCGGGGCGCGTCATGGTGGCGTAGGGGCCAGCGCGAGAGGCGGCCCGGGGGCGCCTCTCGGCGAGGGCCCGCCGCACGGGGAGGTGCGTGGCCGGCGATGTGCGGAGGCGTGGGCCGGTGATGTGCGGCGGTGGCGGCTAAGGGAGAGAGGGGGTGAGAGGGAGAGATAAATGAGAGAAGAGAGAGCGTGCGCCGGCCGGGCGCGGGTGAAATAATGCGGCTTTGCCAAGTGTCAGATCGGCGGCACTCGGCAAAGTCAATTTTCTTCGCTGAGTGTCGTGATCTGGCACTCGGTGAAGTTTTTAAAAAAATTCAGCAGCTCTTTGCCGAGTGCCAGATCGGCGGCTCTCGGCAAAGTCAATTTTCTTCGCCGAGTGTCATGATCTGGCACTCGGCGAAGTTTTAAAAACAATTCAGCAGCTCTTTGCCGAGTGCCAGCTGGGCGGCACTCGGTAAAGTTATTACTTTGCCCAGTGCCAACCCTAGGCACTCGGTAAAATTTTTTTTTTGGTTTTTTGCCACTAGTTTTTTGTGAAGCTTTAGTACACTACCACAACCAACATGTTTAAATTTGGGACATTTTCATTGCCTTTTGGTATATTTCTATAGTTTATTTTGTTTTATTGAATTTTTCCAGAAAATTTAAATTTGAACTGCAGGTGCATCGAATAATGGATTACATTCGTTCAAAAAATGTTATCCTTGTTTCTTAGTGTAAATTTAGGCTAAATCCAAGAACTGTCTCGAAATTTCGATCAACGTGCTCACGGGGCAACGCCGCCAACTTGCGTGGGAGTGGTTTTTTAATTGTATAAAATGCGAATGAATTCCAAAAATCATGAAACTTGTTGAGTTGTCACCGTATCGTATGCGTATGCCATGGAAAAAATTTGAAAAAGTTTCGAGCACGTTGTCATGTACGATGCTCACAAACTAGGACATCTCCACATGTGATCACGAGCATCGTATGTGACAACGTCCTCGAAACTTTTTCAATTTTTTTCCACGGCATACGCATACGATACGGCGACAACTCGACAAGTTTCATGATTTTTGGAATTCATTCGCATTTTATACAATTAAAAAACCACTCCCACGCAAGTTGGCGACGTTGCTCCGTGAGCACGTTGATCGAAATTTTGAGACAGTTCTTGGATTTAGCCTAAATTTACACTAAGAAACAAGGATAACATTTTTGAACGAATGTAATCCATTATTCGATGTACCTGTAGTTCAAACTTACATTTTCTGAAAAAATTCAACAAAACAAAATAAACTATAGAAATATGCCAAAAGGCAATGAAAATGTCCCAAATTTAAACATGTTGTTTGTGGTAGTGTACTAAAGCTTAAAAAAAATTGGTGGCAAAAAACCAAAAAAAAATATTTTGCCGAGTGCCAAGTTTTGGCACTCGGCAAAATAAATTCTTTGCCGAGTGCCAAACGGGGGCACTCGGCAAAGAGGACGCCGCTGGATGCCGTTAAGCCCCAACCAATCTTTGCCAAGTGTCTGCCTTTGCTGAGTGCAGGTCTTTGCCGAGTGCTAGGCACTCGGCAAAGGCCTCTTTGCCGAGTGCCATATTTTGCTGAGTGTGGCGCTCGGCAAAGTAGGTCTTTGCCGAGTGCCCGAAATTTGGCACTCGGCAAAGATTTTTGCACTCGGCAAATCACATGTTTCCCGTAGTGTGCCCTATACCTTTATAGCTTTTGAAAAAAAGATGTCACTATGTTCTATAGCTAGTAATTTTAAACCTTGTATGAATGGAGAGTTTGCTAAAGCCTACGTTAATTGTGTTTTTTCGCAACAGTCGCGTGCTATTATCTGTGTATTTTCTATGTTTATTCTTTGTTTATTACAGTTCATAGAATGCTTGGTGCACCGTCCTCCATCCATCTAATATAAAAATAATGAAAATGGCGACCGAAAATCTAATAATCTGCACATTTGCCGGCGGCAGTTATGGTTGACGGCTTCCCGTCAATCAGAGCTTCATAGTATAGTTGATACAATATGCGAGTCATCACTTATACGAGGGCATCGTGTACTGATCACATGGTCCAAACATGACATGGTGGCCGGATGCAAGCAATGCTAGTGCCGGCATGCTTTGATGCCTAGGAAAATTCACGGGCGGTCCTTCAACTTGGGGGGTGTCATCTGGGTCCCTCTCTACATTCAAAATGTCAATTCTAGGTCCATAAACATGTCTTTGGGTGTCATCCAGGTCCAAACCCGCTTTGGATGTTGACGTAGAGCGCTGGCGTGGCTCCTATATGTGACGTCCACATGTCAGTTGGTTATATTTCTATTTATTTTTATTATTCTGCTGATGTTGCACACTGACTTTTTAAAAAATAATTCACACTTTTTCATATGAGCTCGGATGAAGACAAACTTTATATTAAAACTATAGCCCTCGACAGGTTCTACAACTTTGTAGTTGAAAAGTTTTTGAATTGAAACTATTTAGGGTCCTAAAATATTGTTGTAAGTTTGCAGATTTTAAAATTCGAAATTTAAAATTATCAAAAAACCTCAGATGCTGACAAGGTGTATATGAAAGTTATAGTTCTCAATACAATCTACAACTTTGTGGCTGAAAAGTTTTTTATTTGAGCTCGTTTAGTATCCCAAATATGTGTTCTAAGTTTATAGATTTTGAAATAAGAAACTTAGAACACATATTTGGGACACTAAATAACTTCAACTAAAAAACTTTTTAACTACAAATTTTTAGATCGTATTGAGGACTATAAATTTCATATAAACCATGCCAACATCCGAGATTGTTGAATATTTTTGAATTTCAAATTTCAAAATCTACGCACTTACAACAATATTTTGGGACCCTAAACAATTTCAATTCAAAAACTTTTCAACTACAAAGTTGTCGATCCTGTCGAGAATTATAATTTGTATATAAAGTTTGTCTTAATTCGAGCTCCTATGAAAAAGCTATAAATTATTTTTTGATAAAGTCATCGTGCCACATCAGCAAAAAATAAAAATAATCAGAAATATAACCAACTGACATGTGGGGCCCACATGTAGGAGCCACGCCAGCGCGCCAGCGGGTTTCGACCCGTTTGGACCTGGATGACACCCGAAGCCAAGTTCATGGACCCAGAATTAGCATTTTGAAAGTGAAGGGACCTAGATGGCACCCCTTGCCAACTCGAAGGATCGCCCGTGAATTTTCCTGTTTGTGGAATTACCTTACAAGGATTACTATAATATCTAAATTTGGTTAGAAAATTCTACAACCTTGCATGATAGTATGTTCTTGTTGTGTAATTATTCTATAAAAACTTCAAATAATTTTAATAAAGTTATATGGCCAAGTGAGAGATGTCTCTGTTTGTCAACGATCTATAGTCTCACTTTATTTTTTTTAATTTTTAGGGAATGCTTATGGACCCAAATTATGTTGTTATGTCAATTTGTAAAAAAAATGGACAAAATTTATTTACTATTATAGTTACTTTATGGAATTACCATATGATAATTGTAATAATATCTAAATTTGGTTAAAAATTCTACAAACTTCCATGATAGCATGTTTTTGTTATATAATCATTCTATAAAAATCTTAAATGGTTTTAACAAAGCAGTATGAAACATTGTTCCCAAATGGACACAGCTCTGACATAGTTATATGATTAAGTAAGAACTGAGATATATATCTATTTGTGAACAATGTATAGTCCCACTTTATTAAAAATGTTTGAAACTTTTAGGGAATACTTGTGGACCCAAATATATTGTTCTGTAAATTTGTAGAATTTTCTAATCAAATTTAGTTATTATTGCCATTATAGTAATTCTTTATTTGAGCATAATGACTATATATGATGACCTTTAATTTACTTTTACACTCTTCTAAATACTTATTGTTTAATTCCTACTGCCCTGTTTTTTCTCTCTTTCCAAATCAGAGTACGCAGATGACACCCAAGTAACCCAAAGTAGTTTTTTGTTCCTGCTGCCCGGTTTTTTCTGTACCCTAAGCTTTGTCGAGCACCTCATCCCTGTTTTTTCTGTGTCCTGAGATTTGTTGAGCATCTCATCCCTTTATTATGTTGTTCCATAGCCATGCAGCAATATTTTAACTTTTGGTATATAGCCTTAGGATGTTCACGCCTACTTACACATGGATATAATAATATATTTGAATATTCACGTTCATAGATGACCATAAAATAACATACTTGTTTTTCTCAATTAAGCACAGAATTATGAATTTGTTTGTTAACCTGTACCTCAGTGGGGATTTGCTTCGCCGGCACCACAATGTCGGGCTCGAGATAGTGCGCTATCTGCGCACCGCGAAGAGCAGACAGCACCTGGGCGCTCCATAGGGGAAAATTCCCTTTGCCCAGCTTCTCGGTGATGGGACAACCGATCAGAGAGAACGATTGTTGAAGCGCGGAAGAGGAAGCCATCGAGAATATTGTGGACTAACCTAGCTCTGATTACCATGTGAAAATGGTTGGAACGTGATGCCCTCTTAGGCTCATGGCTTTGTGTTAATATAGCCAGGAAGAGCCCCTGGCGTGGCGGTACAACTTGTACAATAAGAAGAAGCTAACTACTTTTGGTAACTCTAGATTACATCACAAAATTACATCAATCAGGAGATACCTATCCTATCTAACCGAAGCCGTGATACTTGTCTTCACCCGCAATCCAAGCCTGAGCGCACAACCAATCTTCAGGAGATATCAATCAACCATCAATCAACCAGATATTGCGGTCATGTGATCTTATTGGATATTCTTAACAAGGCTGTGTATATGTGATCATTTCTTTATACAAATCCTACTACTTTCAATGACTTCCACAGTCCCAAAAGAGTGTCACTATAGGTCGTGTTGGTGAAACTATCTAGTTTCGTTAAATTTGTAGAAAATATTAGCAACATTTATATCTCTATGTTAAATAAGTTTATTATAAAAATATATTCAACGATTAAAACTATCATAAAAAGCCCGTCTCTTCTAGTGACCATTGCTAGCAATTATATGGTTCTATTGATAGATTGTTGAGCGCACTATCAGTATCTACATACATTCTCCACAGACAGCTGATCTTGGAATACATTATTAATTTCTGATTACCATATCTCTCCAGGAATTTTGGTCGCATTTTTTGTTGCCCTGCTGATTGCTATTCTTTTAAACCAAGTTTTCCTCAATAAGGAGAAGAAAAGACAAAGGTAGTTTGAGCAGCACGGAGGCCGCATGCTGTCGCGAATTCTCGAAACAGAAGGCAACAAGACCGTCAAGTTATACGAAAGAGGAGACCTAGTGAAGGCCACACACATGGCTTCCACAAGGCCAACATCGTCGGGGAAGGAGCACATGGCACCGTCCACAAGGCCACCCTCGGCACTGACACTGTCGAGGTGAAGCGATGCAAGCAGATCGAGAAGAGCCGGACGGATGAGTTCGTCCAGGAGCTGGTCTGCTCTGCCGCGTCGACCACCCAAACATCGTCAGGCTCCAAGGCTGCTGCCTCCATTTCAGGCACCCTTGCTCGTGTATGAGTTCGTGCCCAACGGGACCCTGAGTGATCTAGGCCCCGTTCGCTTCACTGAAAAAACAAGCCGAAACACGGTTCCGACTGATTTGTCGTGAGAGAAAAACACTGTTCTAGCTAAAAAAATAAACTGAAAAGTACGAATTATAAGACAAGCGAACAGGGCCCTAATTCATGGCAGGCCTCGGCGCCGGGTGATGTTGCCGACCCGGTTGAGGATCGCCGCGGAGGCCCTCGCGCACCGGCACTCGGAGCCGCACCGGACGCTCCACGGCGACGTCAAGCCGCAGAACATTCTGCTCGGCGACAAATTGGGTCGCCAAGGTGTCCGACTTTTGGTGCTCAACTATCAACGACAACGTGCAGGTGGTGCCCAAGGGCACGCTGGCCTACCTTGACCCTGAGTTTCTGCAGGATTTCCAGATAACCGAGAAGACCCCCATCTACAGCTTCGGGGTCGTCCTGATTGAGCTCTTGACTGGTAAGAACCCGCAGGCCAAAGAATGGAAGAACCTGACCACAACGTTTGAGGACAGGATGGGAAATGGCACCCTTGGTGAGCTTCTAGACGCTGACATAGTCGAGGAAGGGAGCATGGAACTGATCTATGCGGCTGCGAAGCTAGTGACCCGATGCATCGCTGCTCCGGGCAATGCAAGGCCGGCCATGGGACAGGTCGCCGTGGAGCTTCGGCGATTTTCATATGAAATGCCGGAAAGCCCTGAGGCGTGAGCGGCTCTCGAGGTTGAGGATGGCAGGTATAGCTGCACCGCTACTGAGGGCGAAACTACGGGACTTTCTAATGTTACCGCACTGAGTACAGAACTCGCAAGGTGATATGAGATCATGGTTTTAGATAGCAGGCTATAGCGCCTAGCTACTGGAGACAGACCACACCTATTGCTATTTTTGCTGCTATGTCAGCTAAGACCACTACATTGCACTTTAGTGCCGCTAAATTGCATAGTTTTAGCTTTCAAATAGCGGACTACTTCAATTTTAGGTATAATATTGACAATCTAGTTATTATATACTTATATTATGTTTTAAAGTTTGTTTCTTGGAAAATTGAACAATTGAATTTCATGAATTACGTTATAATATTATATGTTGTAAAGTTTTCTGGACTCCTAAAACCTTTGAAATACATTTGTGCCCAACATATTTTATGATTGTCAATCAAGTACTTATATTTTTCATTGTTTTCTTACAAAACGCTATATGTTATAGCTTCGCTATAGCTGCCCTATACCTTTATAGCTTCTGAAAAAAAGATGTCACTATGTTCTATAGCCAGTAATTTTAAACCTTGTATGAATGGAGAGTTTGCTAAAGCCTACGTTAATTGTGTTTTTTCGCAACAGTCGCGTGCTCTTATCTGTGTATTTTCTATGTTTATTCTTTGTTTATTACAGTTCATGGAATGCTTGGTGCACCGTCCTCCGTCCATCTAATATAAAAATGATGAAAATGGCGACCGAAAATCTAATAATCTGCACATTTGCCGGTGGCAGTTATGGTTGACGACTTCCCGTCAATCAGAGCTTCATAGTATAGTTGATACAATATGCGAGTCATCACTTATACGAGGGCATCTTTGTCCTTCGTAATGATATTTGTGAGTCGTGTACGGATCACATGGTCCAAACATGACATGCACTACGGGAATCAGGAGGTTTGCCGAGTGCCAGGGGCACTCGGCAAAGCCTAAAAAACCCTCGGCTAAGGGTTTGCCGAGTGTCGACACTCGGCAAACGACACTCGGCGAATTTTAGTCGACAAACAGACTTTGCCGAGTGTTTTTTGTCGGGCACTCGGCAAAGACTTCGCCGAGTGCCGAAAAAACACTCGGCAAAATAAAAATGCGAAAAAACCTAAAAATAATAGCAAAAAAACCCAAAAATTTTTTTTCGGGGGAGGCCACCACTGGCCAGCGTGCGCCCGCCTACATCGAAGTCGCTGCATTTTTTGCGCAAATTCCACGGCTAACGCGGCCGGCGGGATTCGAACTCACGACCTCTCCCTAGCGTCTCTGCTGCTCTACCACTACACTACACTATCACTTGTGTATAGATTCAAATTGCTTGTTTAAGGCCCTAAACGAATTCAAATCAAAAAGTGGTCAACTACAAAGTTTCATAACTTTTTGAGATCTACAATTTTCATTTAGTAAGTTTTTCCATCCGAGGTCGTTTGAAAATTTCAAATTTCAAATTTGAGAGATTCAAACGTAGTTTTGCATGATAAGATGATTTCAATTCAAAAAGTTGTCAACTACATAGTTTCATAACTTTTGGAGATCTACAATTTTCATTTAGGAAGTTTTTCCATCTGAGGTCTTTTGAAAAATTCAAATTTTAAAATTTTCAAATTCAAACGTCGTTTTTGCATGACAAGATGATTTCAAATCAAAATGTTGCCAACTACAAAATTTCATAACTTCTCAAGATCTACAAAGTTTATTTTGTTCATTTGTTCATCCGACATAGTGGTACTAACATTGTTCACAAATCTTATATATCTCTCTTCTACTTTCATGAAACTAATATGAGAGATGTAGATTTTATGAACAACGTTATTGTCGCTTTGTCAAATGAAGAAATGACCAAAATAAACTTTGTAGATCTTGAGAAGTTATACAACTTTGTAGTTGAAAAGTTTTTCATTTGAATTCATTTAGGGCCTCAAAAATTGATTCAAAAAACTGATTTGCCGAGGGCCAAAAAAATGCACACGGCAAAATGCCTCTTTGCCGAGTGCCAAAACAAAGGCACTCGGCAAACTCCATCTTTGCCGAGTGCCAGAAAAAGGCACTCGGCAAAGACGCATTTTGCCGTGTGCCGAAAAAAAACACTCGGCAAAATACATCTTTGCCGAGTGCCAGAAAAAAGGCACTCTGCAAAGACCGTCTTTGCCGAGTGCCCAATAAAATACACTCGGCAAAGCCTCCGGCACTCGGCAAATTTTGCTTCTCCCGTAGTGATGGTGGCCGGATGCAAGCGATGCTAGTGCCGGCATGCTTTGATGCCTAGGAACGGGCTTGGACTACAATCTCAGCTTGCATTGCCACCACGAGCACAACTGGTTTCACACAAAGCCCGTTAAGACCCACTCCATGAAAAACCATCTACTCTTATCAAAGCAGTTTGGTTTGGCCGCCAGGAATAGTATCCACGTCGGCCCGAATGACCCTAACCGTCCGATCCTCCATCCCGTGGCCCTTATTACTTGAAGCGGATTCTCTTCGGAAACAGCTTCTACCGCTTCTCGTGACTTTCTCCGGCTTCCTCTTTTCTTTCCTTTAGCTTCTCTGGCTTCTCGTCCGAATCCACAAGACCCAATATATACCCAGCTTCAGCTTCTACTTCTACACAATTCCCCTTCTCGATTCTTCTCCTTCCCGACCTCGACGCTTCTGCCCCCGTAGACGTCGCCTCCGCCGTGTCCGCGCCCACCTTCCCTTCCTCTCTCTCCTTCTCCCTCTCCCTCTCGCCCGACGGGGCGGTGTGCTGGCTGGAGCCAGCGCCGCCGAATGGCCGTGCGCCGCGTTGGCGGGGCGACGGCACCCCCGGCCTGCTGTGCCACGCCATGGGTGGGCCCCGACGGTGGGCGCCCAGATGGCGGTGGACGTCCTCGGCCACGGAGCGGCACGACCGGGCCATGCCAGTAGCCGCCGACGCAGCTTCCCCCGCGCTGCCCCTTCCCACCGCTCTGCGTGTGCTTGACCAAACCCTCGCTGCATGTGCTCGGCGGCCATGCCCCTAGCCGTGGGTGGGTGCGAGCGCGCCGCTGCGAGCAGGCCCGCTGGCCGCCGCCGTCGCTGCACACTGTGGCCGCGGGCTGCAGGAGAGGTGGCCATGGACCCATTGCTGCCCGGCCACTGTATAGGTAAAGGTGCGCTCTCTCACTTGCTTCCCTCCCCTTCCCTTGCCGGCTCCGGTGACGGATGGCCGGATCCGTCGGCTGCATGGTTGGATTTGTCCGCTCCCCATTCAATCTATGCAGTGAATCGGGTGCCAAAAAATCCCCTTTATCTCCTTCCTACCTTATGTCTCTGATCCCTTGATTTCATTTCCTATATATATGGATTTATTTTGCTTACACATAAGGTTTGTGCCGATGTGTTGATGTTGTAATCTTTTCATCAGTATATATAAGTGTGCCTATGGTGCTGCTTTATTTATTTTAGTCTTAGCATATGCCATTGCTGATGATGTACCGATTGCAGTTTGAGCATATGATGGTACCTGTGAGGTGCTTCTGATAAACCTGACCATATTTTTGTGCCTTTGCTATTTTGCATTTTTTGGTTGACCATATGTCAATGCCAATGATGCTGGAGATAGATACCTTTAGTGTGCCTATGGTGCTGCTTTATTTATTTTAGTCTCAGCATAGGCCGTTGTTAATGATGTACCAATTGCAGTTTGAGCATATGATGGTACCTGTGAGGTGCTTCTAATAAACCTGACCATATTTTCGTGCCTTTGCTATTTTGCATTTTTTGGTTGACCATATGTCAATGCCAATGATGCTGGAGATAGATACCTTTTTCTGAAATATAGGAAGTGATTTTTGCCAACATGAACGGGTTGTCCTCAAGCGAATCCCAGCCGCTTTGCAGAGTTAAATAAGAGTATGCAGTCATGATTACGACTCTTTTATGATCTTTGCAGAGTTGCTAGTGAGGCATTCCCATATGCCAAACCTGACAATATTTATGTGCCATTGCTATTTTACCTTTTTCCACCACATGTCAATGACAATGTTGCTGGAAACAAATATCTTCTTCTCAACTATACCATATGAGAAGATGCAGTCATGATTATCACTATCCTTGCATGAGTTGGGAGTTTGCTTTGTTTTTCCGTTGTAGTACATCGTCATCGAAACCCTGCTGCACTAGCTAGCACATCATCTTTTTGATGACAGCTAGCACATCATCTTGTATCTCCGCAGGCAGTTCTCATTTAGCTTTAATTTGGAAGGCCATGTGCTCTCCATTGGTTGTTTCCGGTGGCCACTGCACAGTATAGTTTTTTTTCACAACATTTGCTAACTAGTGAGTATTGATCACTCTCCACTGAATTTTCTGTCACCGGCTGGCCATGAATCTGAATCTGATTGATTTGCATTACCATTGCCAGACCGCGCGCGACAAAGTAAAATAGTTCAGTCGGTCTGACATAACCGCATGTCATGTCCTCGTGTCAGCGCAGTGACAACATAATACACTTGGCACCCTAATGTTCATTTGTTAAAGCAACCCAATGTCCTCACTGGCATGGTATCTGCATCCGATGCAGTCACACGTGAAGCTTGCAGCGACTCGAGGCAGGTGCATGTCAGTGTATAGGGCACCAAGTCTCTACCAGCTGGTGCATGTCTAACTTCCAACTTGTGCCAACATAACATAAGGTTCATACGTGCCCTTATGGTTCGAATTTGTGATAAGTGATTGTCAACGTGATTCGCATTTTGGGTTGAGTTTGTGAACTAATCATGGCATGATTTAGGTTATGCAACATATCTCTTGGCTTGTGGTACGCAGGTGTGGAGCTCAGAGTCGGTGGTCGACGGCGAGGTGAAACTAATTTTGTACTTTTTTTGTAATGAAAGGACTAAATGAAATCTCAGAAATTCATTATTTATAGTAAAACAGGGGAACAAGTTTTGGGACCTCCTTGCATGAGTTGGGAGTTTGCTTTGTTTTTCAGGGGTAGTACATCGAAACCCTGCTGCACTAGCTAGCACATCATCTTTTTTATGACAGCTAGCACATCATCTTGTATCTGCGCATGTAGTTCTCATTTAGCTTTTATTTGAAAGGCCATGTGCTCTCCATTGGTTGTTTCCGGTGGCCACTGCACAGTATAGTTTTCTGACACCTGAGGAGGAATTCTGCAACGTCAGCTTTAGCAAGCATTGCTCCTCCACTCCACTTTAGCCGAGCGCTTGGTGTGAACATTGCTAAAGCAGACAAGCGGCGCTCGGCTAAAGTGGAGTGGAGGAGCAATGCTTGCTAAAGCTGACTTTGCAGAATTCCTCCTCATGTGTCAGACAACTACCCCACGATAGGCGCTGGCCGAAAGATTTGAAATGTCCCCTGGGTGCTTAGATCTCTCTGGCAGGATGCTTGTGGCTTCCATGGAGGCCATGGACTGAGGGACCTTTGCTCGGCTGAGCCTTTCCATGAGGCAGCCAGATCGAGGAGGTCTGGCCCCTGTCCACCGAGCCACATTGATTCGACCGGAGCCCCGAGCGATAGGGTGTCAGGTGGAATATCTGCCGCTCGAGATAATGTGAGCTCCATTGGCCTCGGCCTCACTAGTAGAGAACAGACCTTTGATCCTCGGCCAAAATGGGCCCTAGTCCCGGCATTTTTTGCGCCCGGGACTAGAGAGACCTTTAGTCCCGGTTGGTGGCTCCAATCGGGACTAAAGGTCCCTGCCCAACGGCTACTGCGCCAGGCAGAGGTGGCAGGGACCTTTAGTCCCGGTTGGAACCACCAACCGGGACTAAAGGTAGACTTTTACTTCCGGTTGGTGGCTCCAACCGGGAGTAAAGGTCTACTCCCGGGCCGTGGCTGCGCTGGGGGTTGGAAAGTTACCTTTAGTCCCGGTTGGAGCCACCAACCGGGACTAAAGGTCCCCCCTTTATATCCCAGCCATCTCCTTCTTCCTCCCCTCGCCCGAGCTCAGCACATTTTGAAGCTCACTGCACTAGTGTTCTTGCTTCCTCCCTCCATTGTTCCTCCATCCATTCTTCGATTCCTCCATCGATTTCTTCGATTCCTCCATCGATTCTTCAGTTGTAATGGTTACCAATCTCATACTCTCATTTTTCATCATTGGCTTATCTCATATTGTTCACTATATATATATTGTTTTTATGGTGTTTTTTTTATTTGTAAACAATTTGAGCTCAAGATAACTTATAGTTTGCATATTTGGATGAAGAAAGGTTAAAGTAGGTATTTAAAATTAGTATTCACTTTTTATTTCTAGCATGCATAGCACACTTCATTGTTTAGAGATATAGATAATTTTATAGTTTCTTAATTTTATTTGTTTATAAAATGAGAAATTTATAGTGTATTAAAAAATGAGTATAGAGAGTAGATGGCAACTGCTTCTGGGTCCTCGGCCTCTCATGGGTTTCCAAAGCGACTTAGGCCGGGCCTCCCTCTCATTCCATGCGGCAAGTGTCATGATGAGACGAAGATTGTGATGGAGTACCGAGTGAAGAAGGAGGGTCCCAACAAGGGAGAATCCAGATGGTACCTTGATGTTGTTTAAATCATGTTTGTAAATTTTTGAGTTGTTCAAAAGAACTCAGATGGAGAAATTCACAACCAAATAAAGTGTATATCTCGACGAGGTCCACAACATTGTAATTGACAACCTTTTCATTTCAAATCATTTACCTTCCAAAAATTTTGTTTGAAGTTCTCATATTTTAAAAATTCAAATGTTCTAATTGCTCAAAAGAACTTGGATGGAGAAATGACCAAAACTAAAAGTTGTCGATCTTTATGAGGTCTACAACTTTGCAGTTAATGACTTTTTAATTTGAAATCATTTATCATCCTAAAATTTTGTCTGAAGTTCTCAATTTTGAAATTCAAATTTTTGAATTGTTGGGTCGAATTGTTGGGCCTATTTCCATCTCTAACTCATTCCAATCCTTGTTGGGCCAAATTCTAGCTTTTTCCATCCTTAGCCCATTGCAATTTTTCTATTATTAACTAAATAGAGAAGGCAGAATGTGATGAAAACTTGAGCAACTCCAACAGCTAGGCTAAAATTAGTAGCCAAATTCTATTGTTTAGTCATTTTGTAAAATAGAAAACTCCTCAAAAAAGAAGAGATCCACAATAACCTTGCTATTTTACAAAGTCAGATAGCGAGCACCCGTGGTTGGCTATATATGGCGACCGAAAATCAAGGGATAGAAAGCTTTCTATTCTACGAAGTCGGATAACACATCTGTTGGAGTTTATTTTTGCTATAAAAATTCTAAAATAGCCACCACATCAAAAGTAGCCAAGTTGTTGGAGTTGCTCCATTTTTATACTCCAAAACCTTTCACATGCTATATCCTACATATATGTTGGTGTGTAAAACTTTAAGAAACTTGAAACTGATTTGCTATTTTCCATATTTTTAATAAATTTCTACGTGCGTATCGAACGTGATTCCAAATTGAACTCCATGTTCCTCTACCAAGATTCAAAAATTCACAAAGAATGTAACTAGGGTCATATGATTTTACTATAGCCCATATCTAGAAGATAGATGGAAAAAATTATTTGTTTCCTACGAATAACTCATCCTCTCCTATTTCCAAATTACCATACAACAATTGTAATAATATCTAAATTTGGTTAGAGAATTCTACAGACTTGCGTGACAATATGTTTTTGTTGTATATCACTCCGTAAACTCTGAAATGGTTTTAACATATTGGTACGACATATTGTTTACAAATAGCTACACCTCTTATATAAATATATGACTAAGTGAGAGATGTATCCATTTATGAACAATGTGTAGTCCCACTTTACTATTTTTTTTATTTTTTAATGAAATGTTTATGGACCCAAAATATATTGTTATGCAAGTTTGCACAATTTTCTGACCAAATTAGCTACTATTGCAGTTATTTTATGGAAGAGGAAAATTCACAGGTGGTCCTTCAACTTGGGGGGGTGTCATCTGGGTCCCTCTACATTCAAAATGTCAATTCTAGGTCCATAAACTTAGTCTTTGGGTGTCATCCGGGTCCAAACCCGCTCTGGATGTTGACGTAGAGCGCTGGCGTGGCTCCTATATGTGAGGTCCACATGTCAGTTGGTTATATTTCTATTTATTTTTATTATTCTGCTGATGTTGCACACTGACTTTTTAAAAAATAATTCAAACTTTTTCATATGAGCTCGGACGAAGACAAACTTTATATTAAAACTATAGCCCTCGACAGGATCTACAACTTTGTAGTTGAAAAATTTATGAATTGAAACTATTTAGGGTCCTAAAATATTGTTGTAAGTTTGCAGATTTTAAAATTCAAAATTTAAAATTATAAAAAAACCTCAGATGCTGACATGGTGTATATGAAAGTTATAGTTCTCAATACAATCTACAACTTTGTAGCTGAAAAGTTTTTTATTTGAGCTCGTTTAGTATCCCAAATATGTGTTCTAAGTTTCTTATTTCAAAATCTATAAACTTAGAACACATATTTTGAAGAAACTTAGAACACATATTTGGGACACTAAATAACTTCAACTAAAAAACTTTTTGACTACAAATTTTTAGATCGTATTGAGAACTATAAATTTCATATAAACCATGCCAACATCCGAGATTGTTGAATAATTTTGAATTTCAAATTTCAAAATATACGCACTTACAACAATATTTTGGGACCCTAAACAATTTCAATTAAAAAACTTTTCAACTACAAAGTTGTAGATCTTGTCGAGAGTTATAATTTTTATATAAAGCTTGTCTTAATTTGAGCTCCTATGAAAAAGCTATGAATTATTTTTTGATAAAGTCATCGTGCCACATCAGCAAAAAATAAAAATAATTAGAAATATAACCAACTGACATGTGGGGCCCACATGTAGGAGCCACGCCAGCGCGCCAGCGGGTTTCGACCCGTTTGGACCTAGATGACACCCGAAGCCAAGTTCATGGACCCAGAATTAGCATTTTGAAAGTAAAGGGACCTAGATGGCACCCCTTGCAAACTCGATGGATCGCCCGTGAATTTTCCTATTTGTGGAATTACCTTACAAGGATTACTATAATATCTAAATTTGGTTAGAAAATTCTACAACCTTGCATGATAGTATGTTCTTGTTGTGTAATTATTCTATAAAAACTTCAAATAATTTTAATAAAGTTATATGGCTAAGTGAGAGATGTCTCTGTTTGTGAACGATCTATAGTCTCACTTTATTAATTTTTTTAAATTTTAGGGAATGCTTATGGACCCAAATTATGTTGTTATGTCAATTTGTAAAAAAAATTGACAAAATTTATTTACTATTATAGTTACTTTATGGAATTACCATATGATAATTGTAATAATATCTAAATTTGGTTAAAAATTCTACAAACTTCCATGATAGCCTGTTTTTGTTATATAATCATTCTATAAAAATCTTAAATGGTTTTAACAAAGCAGTATGAAACATTGTTCCCAAATGGACACATCTCTGACATAGTTATATGACTAAGTAAAAACTGAGATATATATCTATTTGTGAACAATGTATAGTCCCACTTTATTGAAAATGTTTGAAACTTTTAGGGAATACTTATGGACCCAAATATATTGTTCTGTAAATTTGTAGAATTTTCTAATCAAATTTAGTTATTATTGCCATTATAGTAATTCTTTATTTGAGCATAATGACTATATATGATGACCTTTAATTTACTTTTATGCTCTTCTAAATGCTTATTGTTTAATTCCTACTGCCCTGTTTTTTCTCTCTTTCCAAATCAGAGTACGCAGATGACACCCAAGTAACCCAAGTAGTTTTTTGTTCCTGCTGTCGGGTTTTTTCTGTGCCCTAAGCTTTGTTGAGCACCTCATCCCTGTTTTTTCTGTGTCCTGAGATTTGTTGAGCATCTCATCCCTTTATTATGTTGTTCCATAGCCATGCAGCAATATTTTAACTTTTGGTATATAGCCTTAGGATGTTCACGCCTACTTACACATGGATATAATAATATATTTGAATATTCACGTTCATAGATGACCATAAAATAACATACTTGTTTTTCTCAATTAAGCACAGAATTATGAATTTGTTTGTTAACCTGTACCTCAGTGGGGATTTGCTTCGCCGGCACCACAATGTCGGGCTCGAGATAGTGCGCTATCTGCGCACCGCGAAGAGCAGACAGCACCTGGGCGCTCCATAGGGGAAAATTCCCTTTGCCCAGCTTCTCGGTGACGGGACAACCGATCAGAGAGAACGATTGTTGAAGCGCGGAAGAGGAAGCCATCGAGAATATTGTGGACTAACATAGCTCTGATTACCATGTGAAAATGGTTGGAACGTGATGCCCTCTTAGGCTCATGGCTTTGTGTTAATATAGCCAGGAAGAGCCCCTGGCGGGGCGGTACAACTTGTACAACAAGAAGAAGCTAACTACTTTTGGTAACTCTAGATTACATCACAAGATTACATCAATCAGGAGATACCTATCCTATCTAACCGAAGCCGTGATACTTGTCTTCACCCGCAATCCAAGCCTGAGCGCACAACCAATCTTCAGGAGATATCAATCAACCATCAATCAACCAGATATTGCGGTCATATGATCTTATTGGATATTCTGAACAAGGCTGTGTATATGTGATCATTTCTTTATACAAATCCTACTACTTTCAATGACTTCCACAGTCCCAAAAGAGTGTCACTATAGGTCGTGTTGGTGAAACTATCTAGTTTCGTTAAATTTGTAGAAAATATTAGCAACATTTATATCTCTATGTTAAATAAGTTTATTATAAAAATATATTCAACGATTAAAACTATCATAAAAAGCCCGTCTCTTCTAGTGACCATTGCTAGCAATTATATGGTTCTATTGATTGATTGTTGAGCGCACTATCAGTATCTACATACATTCTCCACATACAGCTGATCTTGGAATACATTATTAATTTCTGATTACCATATCTCTCCAGGAATTTCGGTCGCATTTTTTGTTGCCCTGCTGATTGTTATTCTTTTAAACCAAGTTTTCCTCAATAAGGAGAAGAAAAGACAAAGGTAGTTTGAGCAGCACGGAGGCCGCATGCTGTCGCGAATTCTCGAAACAGAAGACAACAAGACCGTCAAGTTATACGAAAGAGGAGACCTAGTGAAGGCTACACACATGGCTTCCACAAGGCCAACATCGTCGGGGAAGGAGCACATGGCACCGTCCACAAGGCCACCCTCGGCACTGACACTGTCGCGGTGAAGCGATGCAAGCAGATCGAGAAGAGCCGGACGGATGAGTTCGTCCAGGAGCTGGTCTGCTCTGCCGCGTTGACCACGCAAACATCGTCAGGCTCCAAGGCTGCTGCCTCCATTTCAGGCACCCTTGCTCGTGTATGAGTTCGTGCCCAACGGGACCCTGAGTGATCTAGGCCCCGTTCGCTTCACTGAAAAAACAAGCTGAAACACTGTTCCGACTGATTTATCGTGAGAGAAAAACACTATTCTAACTAAAAAAATAAACTGAAAAGTACGAATTATAAGACAAGCGATCAGGGCCCTAATTCATGGCAGGCCTCGGCGCCGGGTGACGTTGCCGACCCGGTTGAGGATCGCCGCGGAAACCGCGGAGGCCCTCGCGCACCGGCACTCGGAGCCGCACCGGACGCTCCACGGCGACATCGAGCCGCAGAACATTCTGCTCGGCGACAAATTGGGTCGCCAAAGTGTCCGACTTTTGGTGCTCAACTATCAACGACAACGTGCAGGTGGTGCCCAAGGGCACGCTGGCCTACCTTGACCCTGAGTTTCTGCAGGATTTCCAGATAACCGAGAAGACGCACATCTACAGCTTCGGGGTCGTCCTGATTGAGCTCTTGACTGGTAAGAACCCGCAGGCCAAAGAATGGAAGAACCTGACCACAACGTTTGAGGACAGGATGGGAAATGCACCCTTGGTGAGCTTCTAGACGCTGACATAGTCGAGGAAGGGAGCATGGAACTGATCTATGCGGCTGCGAAGCTAGTGACCCGATGCATCGCTGCTCCGGGCAATGCAAGGCCGGCCATGGGACAGGTCGCCGTGGAGCTTCGGCGATTTTCATATGAAATGCCGGAAAGCCCTAAGGCGCGAGCGGCTCTCGAGGTTGAGGATGGCAGGTATAGCTGCATCGCTACTGAGGGCGAAACTACGGTAGTTTCTAATGTTACCGCACTGAGTACAGAACTCGCAAGGTGATATGAGATCATGGTTTTAGATAGCAGGCTATAGCGCCTAGCTACTGGAGACAGACCACACCTATTGCTATTTTTGCTGCTATGTCAGCTAAGACCACTACATTGCACTTTAGTGCCGCTAAATTGCATAGTTTTAGCTTTCAAATAGCGCACTACTTCAATTTTAGCTATAATATTGACAATCTAGTTATTATATACTTATATTATGTTTTAAAGTTTGTTTCTTGGAAAATTGAACAATTGAATTTCATGAATTACGTTATAATACTATACGTTGTAAAGTTTTCTGGACTCCTAAAACCTTTGAAATACATTTGTGCCCAACATATTTTATGATTGTCAATCAAGTACTTATATTTTTCATTGTTTTCTTACAAAACGCTATATGTTATAGCTTCGCTATAGCTTCCCTATACCTTTATAGCTTCTGAAAAAAAGATGTCACTATGTTCTATAGCCAGTAATTTTAAACCTTGTATGAATGGAGAGTTTGCTAAAGCCTACGTTAATTGTGTTTTTTCGCAACAGTCGCGTGCTCTTATCTGTGTATTTTCTATGTTTATTCTTTGTTTATTACAGTCCATGGAATGCTTGGTCCACCGTCCTCCGTCCATCTAATATAAAAATGATGAAAATGGCGACCGAAAATCTAATAATCTGCACATTTGCCGGCGGCAGTTATGGTTGACGGCTTCCCGTCAATCAGAGCTTCATAGTATAGTTGATACAATATGCGAGTCATCACTTATACGAGGGCATCGTGTACTGATCACATGGTCCAAACATGACATGGTGGCCGGATGCAAGCAATGCTAGTGCCGGCATGCTTTGATGCCTAGGAACGGGCTTGGACTACAATCTCAGCTTGCATTGCCACCACGAGCACAACTGGTTTCACACAAAGCCCGTTAAGGCCCACTCCATGAAAACCCATCTACTCTTATCAAAGCAGTTTGGTTTGGCCGCCAGGAATAGCATCCACATCGGCCTGAATGACCATAGCCGTCCGATCCTCCATCCCGTGGCCCTTATTACTTGAAGCGGATTCTCTTCGGAAACAGCTTCTACCGCTTCTCGTGACTTTCTCCGGCTTCCTCTTTTCTTTCCTTTAGCTTCACTGGCTTCTCGTCCGAATCCACAAGACCAAATATATACCCAGCTTCAGCTTCTACTTCTACACAATTCCCCTTCTCGATTCTTCTCCTTCCCGACCTCAACGCTTCTGCTCCCGTAGACGTCGCCTCCGCCGCATCCGTGCCCACCTTCCCTTCCTCTCTCTCTCCCTCTCCCTCTCCCTCTCGCCCGACGGGGCGGTGTGCTGGCTGGGCCCAGTGCCGCCGGATGGCCGTGCGCTGCGCTGGCGGGGCGACGGCACCCCCGGCCTGCTGTGCCGCGCCATGGGTGGGCCCCGACGGTGGGCGCCCTGATGGCGGTGGACGTCCTCGGCCACGGAGCGGCACGACCGGGCCATGCCAGTAGCCGCCGACGCCGCTTCCCCCGCGCTGCCCCTTCCCACCGCTCTGCGTGTGCTTGACCAAACCCTCGCTGCATGTGCTCGGCGGCCATGCCCCTGGCCGGGGTGGGTGCGAGCGCGCCGCTGCGAGCAGGCCCGCTGGCCGCCGCCGTCGTTGCACACTGTGGCCGCGGGCCGCGGGAGAGGTGGCCATGGACCCATTGCTGCCTGGCCACTGTATAGATAAAGGTGCGCTCTCTCACTTGCTTCCCTCCCCTTCCCTTGCCGGCTCCGGTGACGGATGGCCGGATCCGTCGGCTGCATGGTTGGATTTGTCCGCTCCCCATTCAATCTATGCAGTGAATCGGGTGCCAAAAAATCCCCTTTATCTCCTTCCTACCTTATGTCCTGATCCCTTGATTTCATTTCCTATATATATGGATTTATTTTGCTTACGCATAAGGTTTGTGCTGATGTGTTGATGTTGTAATCTTTTCATCGGTATATATAAGTGTGCCTATGGTGCTGCTTTATTTATTTTAGTCTCAGCATATGCCGTTGCTGATGATGTACCGATTGCAGTTTGAGCATATGATGGTACCTGTGAGGTGCTTCTGATAAACCTGACCATTTTTTCGTGCCTTTGCTATTTTGCATTTTTTGGTTGACCATATGTCAATGCCAATGATGCTGGAGATAGATACCTTTAGTGTGCCTATGGTGCTGCTTTATTTATTTTAGTCTCAGCATATGCCATTGTTGATGATGTACCAATTGCAGTTTGAGCATATGATGGTACCTGTGAGGTGCTTCTAATAAACCTGACCATATTTTCGTGCCTTTGCTATTTTGCATTTTTTGGTTGACCATATGTCAATGCCAATGATGCTGGAGATAGATACCTTTTTCTGAAATATAGGAAGTGATTTTTGCCAACATGAACGGGTTGTCCCCAAGCGAATCCCAGCCACTTTGCAGAGTTAAATAAGAGTATGCAGTCATGATTACGACTCTTTTATGATCTTTGCAGAGTTGCTAGTGAGGCATTCCCATATGCCAAACCTGACAATATTTACGTGCCATTGCTATTTTACCTTTTTCCGCCACATGTCAATGGCAATGTTGCTGGAAACAAATATCTTCTTTCTCAACTATACCATATGAGAAGATGCAGTCATGATTATCACTATCCTTGCACGAGTTGGGAGTTTGCTTTGTTTTTCCGTTGTAGTACATCGTCATCGAAACCCTGCTGCACTAGCTAGCACATCATCTTTTTGATGACAGCTAGCACATCATCTTGTATCTCCGCAGGTAGTTCTCATTTAGCTTTAATTTGGAAGGCCATGTGCTCTCCATTGGTTGTTTCCGGTGGCCACTGCACAGTATAGTTTTTTTTCACAACATTTGCTAACTAGTGAGTATTGATCACACTGCACTGAATTTTCTGTCACCGGCTGGCCATGAATCTGAATCTGATTGATTTGCATTACAACTACCATTGCCAGACCGCGCGCGACAAAGTAAAATAGTTCAGTCGGTCTGACATAACCGCATGTCATGTCCTCGTGTCAGCGCAGTGACAATATAATACACTTGGCACCCTAATGTTCATTTGTTAAAGCAACCCAGTGTCCTCACTGGCATGGTATCTGGGCCTTGTTTAGATTGCAAGTTTTTTCACTCTCTCTCCATCACATCAAATCGTTGGACACATGCATGGATTATTAAATGTAGATAAAAAAATAACTAATTACACAGTTTGATTGTAAATTATGAGACGAATCTTTTGAGCCTAGTTAGCCCATAATTGGACAATAATTGTCAAATACAAACGAAAGTGCTACAGTGTCAAATACTGATTCCTAACCTCAATCTAAACATGGCCCTGCATCCGATGCAGTCACACGTGAAGCTTGCAGCGACTCGAGGCAGGTGCATGTCAGTGTATAGGGCACCAAGTCTCTACCAGCTGGTGCATGTCTAACTTCCAACTTGTGCCAACATAACATAAGGTTCATATGTGCCCTTATGGTTCGAATTTGTGATAAGTGATTGTCAACGTGATTCGCATTTTGGGTTGAGTTTGTGAACTAATCATGGCGTGATTTAGGTTATGCAACATATCTCTTGGCTTGTGGTACGCAGGTGTGGAGCTCGGAGTCTGTGGTCGACGGCGAGGTGAAACTAATTTTGTACTTTTTTTGTAATGAAAGGACTAAATGAAATCTCAGAAATTCATTATTTATAGAAAAACAGCGGAACAAGTTTTGGGACCTCCTTGCATGAGTTGGGAGTTTGCTTTGTTTTTCAGGGGTAGTACATCGTCATCGAAACCCTGCTGCACTAGCTAGCACATCATCTTTTTTATGACAGCTAGCACATCATCTTGTATCTGCGCATGTAGTTCTCATTTAGCTTTAATTTGAAAGGCCATGTGCTCTCCATTGGTTGTTTCCGGTGGCCACTGCACAGTATAGTTTTCTGACACCTGAGGAGGAATTCTGCAACGTCAGCTTTAGCAAGCATTGCTCCTCCACTCCACTTTAGCCGAGCGCTTGGTGTGAACATTGCTAAAGCAGACAAGCAGCGCTCGGCTAAAGTGGAGTGGAGGAGCAATGTTTGCTAAAGCTGACGTTGCAGAATTCCTCCTCAGGTGTCAGACAACTACCCCACGATAGGCGCTGGCCGAAAGATTTGAAATGTCCCCTGGGTGCTTAGATCTCTCTAGCAAGATGCTTGTGGCTTCCTTGGAGGCCATGGACTGAGGGACCTTTGCTCGGCTGAGCCCTTCCATGAGGCAGCCAAATCGAGGAGCTCTGGCCCCTGTCCATCGAGCCACATTGATTTGACCGGAGCCCCGAGCGATAGGGTGTCAGGTGGAATATCTGCCGCTCGAGATAATGTGAGCTCCATTGGCCTCGGCCTCACTAGTAGAGAACAGACCTTTGATCCTCGGCCAAAATGGGCTCTAGTCCCGGCATTTTTTACGCCCGGGACTAGACAGACCTTTAGTCCCGGTTGGTGGCTCCAACCGGGACTAAAGGTCCCTGCCCAACGGCTACTGCGCCAGGCAGAGGTGGCAGGGACCTTTAGTCCCGGTTGGAACCACCAACCGGGACTAAAGGTAGACTTTTACTCCCGGTTGGTGGCTCCGACCGGGAGTAAAGGTCTACTCCCGGGCCGTGGCTGCGCCGGGGGTTGGAAAGTTACCTTTAGTCCTGGTTGGAGCCACCAACCGGGACTAAAGGTCCCCCCTTTATATCTCGGCCGTCTCCTTCTTCCTCCCCGAGCCCGAGCTCAGCACATTTTGAAGCTCACTGCACTAGTGTTCTTGCTTCCTCCCTCCATTGTTCCTCCATCCATTCTTCGATACCTCCGTCGATTCTTCAGTTGTAAAGGTTACCAATCTCATACTCTCATTTTTCATCATTGGCTTATCTCATATTGTTCACTATATATATATTGTTTTTATGGTGTTTTTTTTATTTGTAAACAATTTGAGCTCAAAATAACTTATAGTTTGCATATTTGGATGAAGAAAGGTTAAAGTAGGTATTTAAAATTAGTATTCACTTTTTATTTCTAGCATGCATAGCACACTTCATTGTTTAGAGATATAGATAATTTTATAGTTTCTTAATTTTATTTGTTTATAAAATGAGAAATTTATAGTGTATTAAAAAATGAGTATAGAGAGTAGATGGCAACTGCTTCCGGGTCCTCGGTCTCTCATGGGTTTCCAAAGCGACTTAGGCCGGGCCTCCCTCTCATTCCATGCGGCAAGTGTCGTGATGAGATGAAGATTGTGATGGAGTACCGAGTGAAGAAGGAGGGTCCCAACAAGGGTCGTATCTTCTACAAGTGTCCGGATCACAATGTGAGTTATTTTATCGTATTTTATGATTATGATTAGTTTATACCTATTTTCATGATGGTTGTGATTAAAGTTCTAATTTTTTGTTTTAATTTCAGTGGGGTGGCAGTAGATGATGTTCAGGCTTCTACTGGGAGGAAGAGTATGTTGAACTCGTGCAAGAATATCTTGCACAACAGGCAGATACGGCGGCTAATGAGGCAGTGATCCAGCCAAAGAAGCCCAAAGATGTTGCACAATCAGGGATCTGTCTGTTTTAGTTGAGATTGGTCGCGAAATCCTTGTGCTCCTAAAATGTATTTTAGCTTTAGTTCTTTTAGTGGTAGTTGGGATTGTCTACATTGTAGCGATGCTTTCATAAATTTGTACCTTTTGTGGTGGCACGCATGTTGTATAAATAATTAATTATGATCTAGGTTTTAATATGGTATTTATGTCATGTAATGCAGATGAGCCGGTATTGGATGTACAATGCTGGTCGCCGCTCCCAAGAGTTCATTGACGGCGTGCATTCTTTGTTACATGCGGCCGAGGCAAACAAACGCGATGGTTTCATGTGCTGCCCATGTGCCATATGTAAGAAATTAGCAAGGTTATGTGGTATGCTCCTATAATGACCTAATGACTGCATCCTCTACCGTGGCAAAGAGTACGAGAAATTGGATGCATGCCCGATATGCCATGCATCGCGGTATAAGATCTGGCGAGATGACCCTGGTGATGTTGAGGGCAAACGGCCGCGGAAGAAAATCCCTGCCAAGGTTATGTGGTATGCTCCTATAATACCACACTTGAAACGTCTGTTCAGAAACAAAGAACATGCAAAATTGTTGCGATGGCACAAAGAAGACCGTAAGGTAGACAATATGTTGGGACACCCTGTTGATGGGTCCCAGTGGAGAGCAATCGACAGAGAATTCCCGGAGTTTGCAAATGACGCAAGAAACTTAAGGTTTGCTTTAAGTACAGATGGTATCAATCCTTTTGGAGAGCAGAACAGTAGTCATAGCACTTGGCCTGTTACTCTAAGTATCTACAACCTTCCTCCTTGGTTATGCATGAAGCAGAAGTTCATTATGATGCCTGTGCTCATCCAAGGCCCGAAGCAACCTGGCAATGACATCGATGTGTACCTGAGACCACTTATTGACGAACTTCTCATTTTGTGGAATAAAGAAGGTGTACGTGTGTGGGATGAGTACAAACAGGAACACTTTGATCTACGAGCATTATTGTTCGTAACAATCAATGATTGGCCTGCTCTAAGTAATCTTTCAGGACAGTCAAACAAGGGATATAATGCATGCACACACTGCTTCGGTGATATTAGAGGTGTATTCTTGAAAAAATATCGAAAGGTCGTGTACCTTGGCCATCGTCGATTTCTTCTTGCAAATCACCCCGTAAGAAAGAAAGGCAAGCATTTTAAAGGGAAGGCAGACCACCTGACCAAGCCTCGCAACTGAACCGGTGTGGATGTACTCGATATGGTCAATGATGTGAAAGTCATCTTTTGAAAAGGACATGACAGCCAACCTGTTCTGAACGATGCTAACGGCACGCACCCATGTGGAAGAAGTCACTACTACAAAACAAGGATATTGTTACACTAGCTTGTAACACATTCATCAATGTGTTCCTAAGAAATTTCATAGTAACACAAAACTATGTGTTACGGACTTGGGTGTAACACAAAACACGTTTTTTATAAAAATGTGTTACTGGCAATGATTTTAGTAACACAAAAGTTAACGTTACAAGTGAAATGTCACAAAAGTGGTACTATATTGTAACACATGAATGGAACACGTAAAATGTGTGACAAGTATATTCCCTATAGTAACACAATATAATATTACAACCAAAATGTTACATAGAAACATATACATGTGGATCATCTTCCAATTTGTAGTTGGCAAAAGGCATTGCACTGGTGTCGTTCTAGCTGATAGACAATTGTACCGAGGTCCTGACAAGACACCCGAGCTGGACTGAATAGGTGATTGAAAAAGTCATGTAGATGTGGAAGCCTATTACGAAGTTATTGGGCCAAGCTGAAGATATAGTGTAGATGGAGCAAGATCACGAGACGAACATGTACACTTAGGAAGAAAATCCAAAAACAAAAAAAAGTAAATTATATGGAGCTATCACTAGAGGAACATGTACACTGAAGAAGAAAATCTAAAAACAAAAAAGTACATAAAATTAGATGGAGCAAAATCATGAGAGCAACATGTACACTGAGGAACATGTTGGTCAAACCTTCTAGTTACTCGATCATGCAATTATATAAGATGATCTAGGATATGATCTTTTGTGACATAAGAAAGTTGGTTCAATTATCACTCATTTTCATGTGATTTTGCTTTTTATGCTGAAAATCTAAGTTGACGTTTCTTGGTTCCATTTCTATAAAGTATAACAAAACCAGTTTCATGTGCTTGTTTCAAACTATGAGAAAAGAATAAATCATCTTATCTTTGCATTTTAGTTGTCATATTCATGATGAGCACATTATGAATCGTAATAAATCATTGCCTAGAGACATTCTCAGTGCTATTAAGCCTAGGCAGTCGTTGTGCTACAATGTTGGCAAAGCAATGTTGAGAACAGTCCAACACCACCTACAGTACCATCATCATAGGAAGTAGATGCTAATTAAATTGCAACGCCATCCTCGCCACTACATAAATCGTGGTTAAATAGCAAACAGAAAAAGTACAACTCTAAAGACCAACAAAAACATAGGAAAATGAAAGAGCAAACTATTTATTTAGAAATTCAGACCACAGATGATACATCCTACAAACATGACAAATTACACCAATTCGTTCAGAATGAGTTGTAGGTATTTCTCATCACTTGTGTCATACTCATACATAGTATTACAAACATGACAAATTACGCCAATTCGTTCAGAATGAGTTGTAGGTATTTCTCATCACTTGTGTCATACTCATACATAGTATTTCTTCATCATGACAACCGATTAATAGAAATAAAAAGCAAGCAACCAAAAAAAACTCAGAAAAGTAACTAACTAAATAAGTGTTCTCCCATACTGTGCTATGATTGTTTAATGATGCCTTTTTCTAATGGATGCTGGATCATACGATGTTTTGTTTGGCCAAATTTGCTTCCTGGTATGTGGTATCTATTACACAAATTTTGCTCTTCCATGTCAAATATCTTTTACCATGATCACCGGAGAACTGCATGAAGGAAAAAAAAAGTCCAATTAGGGCAAAACATGGTATTCTCATAAATTCGCTATGTCCTATGTGAATGACCAATTCTAAATCAAGGATAGGGAAGCAGCTTATTTCCTATGTGAATGACCAAACACAGTACCATGTACAAGTGAGTACTGAACACAAATTAATAGAACAGGTAAAATATAGAAACCAATTAAAGAGAATTACTAGAAGCTAACACCAAATCTAGGTACAGAACAGTGAGCAATCCATCATGAGGAAGCAAATTGATGGGCTGCTCTAGGAAGGGAAGATGAGAGCAATGGTGCCTTGCAACCTAATGACCAAACATCTACTCCAAATAATTAAAGTTGTTTACTGTATCTACATTTAATCAGCATTTGTTAAGGACAGGGTTCTAGGGAGAGGGTTCAATAATGGCAGCCACCCAGTATAAGGATGATGGATCTAAAATTGGAAATTCAGACATCAATAATAGCAGCCAACCAGTATAAGGACAAATAACTTCTGTTATAGTTTGTACTATGTTGTTCTTGGGAAAAGTAAAATCAATCAGTTGCTTAGTCAGAAAACGTTAGGTGGGTGAAAGAATAGAATGTTACTTCCTAGAAAAAGAACAGAGGAAAAATGTAAACAGGGAACAGAAATCCTACCATGCATCTCTTTGTTGATAGTATAACATTAAAAAGGAATCAGCTGAGGAAATTCCCCTACTGCAGTTTGGGGAAGTTAAGCACAGTGCACAGACCAACACGTTTTGGAAAACCACAGGAAAGAGTTGAAGTGGACCTGTGTTCATCTCCATACATCAAGATACAACAATACACAGAGAGATTTTTTTTATAATAAAATATACGAGAAAGGTCTCTCCATACAAGTACATAGATATTCAAAATATCAAACCAATTAACCTAACCATGTCCTAGAGTTCCATTCCGGAATGCCAAACTTTAATGGTTCTAACGAAGAAAAAGAGAACCATGAGCTATTGTTCCATAGTATCCATCTGAGCTATCAACACAACCAAGGTCCGTTCTCTAAACCAAAATCTAGATTATTTCTCTGCAGAGAATATCTGTTCTATACTGAGCAATTTCGACCTTCAGTTACTACTCAATCATATCATCAACAAGAAAGGAAGAGAAAGAGGAAAAAGAAAAGCAAATTTACTCTCTTCTCCTCATGCCTGATCATGCATTGCTTCCACCAAGCCCTCTGCAAGTAATAACATCACATATTTTTGAATATATAGCAGCATCATATATTAGAAATATATTTACATTACTCGTACAAAGCTTACAATCATCTACTTAGATAAATTTTTGAATATATAGAAGTGTCTCTAGCATATCTTAAACTCAAGCATACAAATTTGAAGCAACATAAGTTCTTCTGATCCACTCAAAAGGCTGAAATAGCCTCATTATTAGTGGGCATAGTACTAGCACTTTAACTGACAAGAAACAGTAGCAAATGAACAGAGTGCACTGCAACACCGTTCAGTTGATTAGCATTGGATTCACATAGAGAAGATTAGGTTCACAGAGCAATAGTGTTGGCTTTACTTGCTAGGAATTGTCATTCTGAAATGTGCATGAGAAAACATCTAAATGATTGGATCAACACATCAGAGGTGGTCAGAAGAAAGCAATGGCAGAAAGAAATGCATGCTGCTCGTTACCAGCTCAGACATGAATAATGCACCCATGTTTCAAATGCAACAGCTAGAAATTGCTACATGAACATGCTTGATACCCCACTTGGTTTATAAAGCCCAAAAAATATCCCACCATGGTTTCAACTTCTCTGTACAATGCTTATTACTAGAACTTCGAAGTACAAGGCCCTAAGATATACTCTGTACAGTAGCAGAAGAGTTAACTAAACTAAGTACTATACAAGCATATGGTACAATAAAATTCTGCAGGAACTTCTGCTATTGTTCAGTTACGATTTTCAATTGATCTGATAAGTACATGAGAACTGTAGCAGAGATAATTTTTTACTTAAAATTTCATGATAACTCTTTCTGTTTTCTTAAGAACATCGAATTAGAGTCACTCACTTTGGAAGCTACTGGTTCTGATCAAAATAGGAAGGCTATGGAGAGAAACACAAACCATTGAAGAAATGAGCTTGCACAATAAAGAGTCAGGTACTGCACCTCATGAACTATGATTGGTCATTCAATCCATTGCCACTAGCATCCGCAGCATCACTAGCATCCACCGTGGTTCCCTCAATGTCTGTTCTAGCCCATTGATGTCTTACATTTGCATTATTGAACATATCTCCAAGGTGTGTGACATGGAATGGCTCGTTTTCTACATCATCTTCCCATTCATCACAACCTGTGTCATCTACATCTCTTGGTTTCATCTTCATGACTACAAACCACCCAAGGTTTTCTTTGTCTTCAGCATAAAACACCTGGTCAGCTTGGTTAGGAAAAATATACGGTTCATGAACAATCTTTTCTCCTGTATGTATCAGGTGTGAGAAATTAACAAGTGTGTAGCCATACTTGTCCTTCTTTATTCCACTTTTAGAAAGAACATCAACCCATTCACATTTGAAAAGTACCACATAAAAATTCCCACATGTAGGAGCCACGCCAGCGCGCCAGCGGGTTTCGACCCGTTTGGACCTGGATGACACCCGAAGCTAAGTTCATGGACCCAGAATTAGCATTTTGAAAGTAAAGGGACCTAGATGGCACCCCTATCCTATCTAACCGAAGCCGCGATACTTGTCTTCACCTGCAATCCAAGCCTGAGCGCACATCCAATCTTCAGGAGATATCAATCAACCATCAATCAACCAGATATTGCGGTCATGTAATCTTATTGGATATTCTTAACAAGGCTGTGTATATGTGATCATTTCTTTATACAAATCCTACTACTTTCAATGACTTCCACAGTCCCAAAAGAGTGTCACTATAGGTCGTGTTGGTGAAACTATCTAGTTTCGTTAAATTTGTAGAAAATATTAGCAACATTTATATCTCTATGTTAAATAAGTTTATTATAAAAATATATTTAACGATTAAAACTACCATAAAAAGCCCGTCTCTTCTAGTGACCATTGCTAGCAATTATATGGTTCTATTGATAGATTGTTGAGCGCACTATCAGTATCTACATACATTCTCCACAGACAGCTGATCTTGGAATACATTATTAATTTCTGATTACCACATCTCTCCAGGAATTTTGGTCGCATTTTTTGTTGCCCTGCTGATTGCTATTCTTTTAAACCAAGTTTTCCTCAATAAGGAGAAGAAAAGACAAAGGTAGTTTGAGCAGCACGGAGGCCGCATGCTGTCGCGAATTCTCGAAACAGAAGGCAACAAGACCGTCAAGTTATATGAAAGAGGAGACCTAGTGAAGGCCACACACATGGCTTCCACAAGGCCAACATCGTCGGGGAAGGAGCACATGGCACCGTCCACAAGGCCACCCTCGGCACTGACACTGTCGCGGTGAAGCGATGCAAGCAGATCGAGAAGAGCCGGACGGATGACTTCGTCCAGGAGCTGGTCTGCTCTGCCGCGTCAACCACCCAAACATCGTCAGGCTCCAAGGCTGCTGCCTCCATTTCAGGCACCCTTGCTCGTGTATGAGTTCGTGCCCAACCGGACCCTGAGTGATCTAGGCCCCGTTCGCTTCACAGAAAAAAACAAGCCGAAACACTGTTCCGACTGATTTGTCGTGAGAGAAAAACACTGTTCTAGCTAAAAAAATAATCTGAAAAGTATGAATTATAAGACAAGCGAACAGGACCCTAATTCATGGCAGGCCTCGGCGCCAGGTGACGTTGCCGACCCTGTTGAGGATCGCCGCGGAAACCGCGGAGGCCCTCGCGCACCGGCACTTGGAGCCGCACCGGACGCTCCACGGCGACGTCAAGCCGCAGAACATTCTGCTCGGCGACAAATTGGGTCGCCAAGGTGTCCGACTTTTGGTGCTCAACTATCAACGACAACGTGCAGGTGGTGCCCAA
This sequence comes from Miscanthus floridulus, assembly GCF_019320115.1. Lineage (NCBI taxonomy): Eukaryota > Viridiplantae > Streptophyta > Magnoliopsida > Poales > Poaceae > Miscanthus > Miscanthus floridulus. The sequence continues at coordinate 20,978,914 of NC_089589.1, read as the reverse complement.
GGGCACGCTGGCCTACCTTGGCCCTGAGTTTCTACAGGATTTCCAGATAACCGAGAAGACCCACATCTACAGCTTCGGGGTCGTCCTGATTGAGCTCTTGACTGGTAAGAACCCGCAGGCCAAAGAATGGAAGAACCTGACCACAACGTTTGAGGACAGGATGGGAAATGGCACCCTTGGTGAGCTTCTAGACGCTGACATAATCGAGGAAGGGAGCATGGAACTGATCTATGCGGCTGCGAAGCTAGTGACCCGATGCATCGCTGCTCCGGGCAATGCAATTAGGCCGGCCATGGGACAGGTCGCCGTGGAGCTTCGGCGATTTTCATATGAAATGCCGGAAAGCCCTGAGGCGCGAGCGGCTCTCGAGGTTGAGGATGGCAGGTATAGCTGCACCGCTACTGAGGGCGAAACTACGGGACTTTCTAATGTTACCGCACTGAGTACAGAACTCGCAAGGTGATATGAGATCATGGTTTTAGATAGCAGGCTATAGCGCCTAGCTACTGGAGACAGACCACACCTATTGCTATTTTGCTGCTATGTCAGTTAAGACCACTACATTGCACTTTAGTGCCGCTAAATTGCATAGTTTTAGCTTTCAAATAGCGCACTACTTCAATTTTAGCTATAATATTGACAATCTAGTTATTATATACTTATATTATGTTTTAAAGTTTGTTTCTTGGAAAATTGAACAATTGAATGTCATGAATTACGTTATAATATTATATGTTGTAAAGTTTTCTGGACTCCTAAAACCTTTGAAATACATTTGTGCCCAACATATTTTATGATTGTCAATCAAGTACTTATATTTTTCATTGTTTTCTTACAAAACGCTATATGTTATAGCTTCGCTATAGCTGCCCTATACCTTTATAGCTTCTGAAAAAAAGATGTCACTATGTTCTATAGCCAGTAATTTTAAACCTTGTATGAATGGAGAGTTTGCTAAAGCCTACGTTAATTGTGTTTTTTCGCAACAGTCGCGTGCTCTTATCTGTGTATTTTCTATGTTTATTCTTTGTTTATTACAGTTCATGGAATGCTTGGTGCACCGTCCTCCGTCCATCTAATATAAAAATGATGAAAATGGCGACCGAAAATCTAATAATCTGCACATTTGCCGGCGGCAGTTATGGTTGACGACTTCCCGTCAATCAGAGCTTCATAGTATAGTTGATACAATATGCGAGTCATCACTTATACAAGGGCATCTTTGTCCTTCGTAATGATATTTGTGAGTCGTGTACTGATCACATGGTCCAAACATGACATGGTGGCCGGATGCAAGCGATGCTAGTGCCGGCATGCTTTGATGCCTAGGAACGGTCTTGGACTACAATCTCAGCTTGCATTGCCACCACGAGCACAACTGGTTTCACACAAAGCCCGTTAAGACCCGCTCCATGAAAAACCATCTACTCTTATCAAAGCAGTTTGGTTTGGCCGCCAGGAATAGCATCCACGTCGGCCCGAATGACCCTAGCCGTCCGATCCTCCATCCCGTGGCCCTTATTACTTGAAGCGGATTCTCTTCGGAAACAGCTTCTACCGCTTCTCGTGACTTTCTCCGGCTTCCTCTTTTCTTTCCTTTAGCTTCTCTGGCTTCTCGTCCGAATCCACAAGACCAAATATATACCCAGCTTCAGCTTCTACTTCTACACAATTCCCCTTCTCGATTCTTCTCCTTCCCGACCTCGACGCTTCTGCTCCCGTAGACGTCGCCTCCGCCGCGTCCGCGCCCACCCTTCCTTCCTCTCTCTCCCTCTCCCTCTCCCTCTCCCTCTCGCCCGACGGGGCGGTGTGCCGGCTGGGCCCAGCGCCGCCGGATGGCCGTGCGCCGTGCTGGCGGGGCGACGGTGTTGAGACTTGCAGTCTCAGACGGTGAGGAAGTGGTAGGGCCTCTGCCCGATGAGTGCAATAATCGGGCGGAAGCTTTGGAAGGGTTGGCACGGAAAGTGGGCGTGTAAGGGAGTGACGCGTAATGCTGTGGTTTCATTAATACATTCACCAACCTCCCCGTACTGTTACAAGTGTTCCCTATTTATAGGGCTCAACTACCGCCTTTGCGGTGTTTACAACAGTGCCCCTCAACTGCTACAGTACATTCTGGGAATATTCCTCTACTTGCTCTTCGTCTCGGGGGTAATCTTGCCACGTCGCCATTAGATATTGGGCCTGCATTGCCAACCGGCCCAGCGGACCTCAGGATTCGTTGATGGGCCTTTGGCCCTCCGCCGTCGTTCTTCGCCCTGTCTAGCCCCAGGGTTTGGCGATGAACCCTCGGGCCCCCGCCAGCGGTCTCCGCCTCAGGTACACCGAAAGCCACCGACCTCCGACGCCTGGTTCAGTCGTGCTCCTGCTCGAGCCTCCGCCCATATGAGCAGAGGCCGAACCGGAGCGCCAGCGCCATCCATGAGCGCCTTCCTTTGCTTACCTGCACACACATATTAGACGTTGGCATTTGATTAGCCTATCAGTGGGCCGGCCACCGCCCTCTTCGCCCGGAGGTGCCTGCGCGCCTAACGGGCGGAGGCTGCGCCGAGGTTGCATGCAGCGTCCTGCGAGCACAGTCTGAGAAACTGTCATCTTTCTAGGGTCAGGGTCTGGAGGCATGGTGGCTGGGCCTTTGCTTAGGTGATCGGTCGGAAACGTCTCTGCGAACTACTGACCGCGTAGGTCTCCGCTACTCTCGGAGGCCGTGTTACAACAGTTCCCCCCTTTTGAGACCACGGTCCGCCTGAGCGTGTCGTTACCTCAAAACGCCTTAAGCGAGGACGTCCGCGGGGGCGGAGACTGCGCGTGGTCATGTCTTCGACCGATCCCCGCTGGTTCTCCCCTGGCCCGCTCTGGCGCGGCCGCTGGTCTTGTTAAGGTTGCCGTTGGGCTACAAATCTAGCCGTTGTGTAGCTTGCAACTTATACAGGGGTTACCGTTGGGCGGTGGGCGAACTATCCGGAGATGACCGTTGGGCGCTAGGCGCACTATCCGAGGGTGACCGTTGTACGGCGAGAGCCAAACCGCCCGCCCGTGGCCTATATAAGGGCGGTGTTGGTGGCGGCGTCCCCCCCCAGCATGAGTCATTCATTTTTGTTCAACGCCAGAAATCATTCTCTGCTTTCTTTGCTTTCGCTTGAGCTGCCTTCGCGCGTTCCTTCTTTCCGCTTGCGCCTTCCTCCTAGGTTGCCACCGCGGTGGCTTTCTTTTTCGCCTTCGCCCATACTCGTTGGCCCGCCTTCTTTGGACCCTATCGCCACCTTCTTGGTGTTAGGGCAGGCGGCTAGAGTGCGCATTTTGAAGAGTGCATGGTTGCCTCCGCCTCTGCGCTGGAATTTGAGAAGCTGGTGGAGGAGGATTTGGGGAGTGTCTCTGCCTCTGTCGGGGACCTGATCGCTGCAGATCCCGGAGATATGGCGATTAAGTCATGGGATTTTGGCCCCTCGTCCATTACTGATGAGGCGGTTGCGGAGATGTTGAAGGAATTTTGTTTTCCTTCTTCGAGGGTAAAAATCCCTCTGCCTGGCCAGACTGTTCCGGAACCGGAGGTGGGATATGCGGTGGTGTTTCGAGACTTCTTCACCTGTGGCCTCCGCCTTCCTTACATCCCCTTCCTCCGCCGGGTGTTGGAGACCTTCAATGTCTAGCTCCATCATCTGACTCCTACTGCCTTCCTCACGCTCAGCAAATTCTGCTAGGCGTGTGTTTCTTATGGCACCGAGCCAGATGTGGAGACCTTCTGCGCTTACTACGAGCTACAGAAGCAGCCAAAGAAGAAGGAGATGTGGGAGGGCAAGGAGGTGGAGGTGATCTACTAGTATGGTAGTTGCACCTTCATGTCAAAGAGGAACCAAGGCGTAGACCGCCTGGAGATTTCTTTTTGCCAGAAAGGCAAATGGGACCATGGCTGGCTTGAGGAGTGGTTTTACGTGAAGACCTACGGGGTCCGTAGCACCACCGAGGATGGTGTGGAGGTCACGGAGTATCCATTGTCCTCAAGAATGGAGGCGATGGCGCTGCATACGCACGTGGAACCGCTGGAGGCGGTGTCTCCGGCGAGGGAGGCTTGTGACCGGGCCTTTGAGTTGGCATGCCGCTACTTCGGGGGCCACGATCTGGTGGAGGAGATTATGGCCTCTGACTATTGGCCCCTGAGAAGAGACAATTCATCCTTTCAGCTTGAAACGGTGGCGGTTCCCATTTTTGGGCCGGAAGCTGGGATCCCGTTCCCCCGCTTCGGCCAGTCTTTGGGGGAGGGGGTGACGGAGGATAGTTTCGTCTCCGAGGTTGAGGAAGCCGCCATCGGGTTGGTCAGTAGAATTTCCGAGCGTGAGTACACATCTCGGAGAGACGTGGCAGGCACCATGCCGCGGCTCAATCGAGTTTTTGAGGAACTCGGGATCGTCTACCGGGAGCGCGAGGTTCCCGCGGAGGTCCTGGCTTCGATTGACAAAAAGAAGAAGAAGAAGGCCTCCGTGAAGAATGTTACATCGGAGGCCGAGTCCAAGAAGAGGAAGGGCGCCTCTGTTGCTTGGGCGCCTATGAAAAAGAAGAAGAAGAGCGTTGCTCTAGTGATCGCGGCGGCCGCGTCTTCGGCCGGTAGTGCTAGCGTTGCCTCCGCCGGCAGTGAAGACGTTCAGAGCTCCTCTGTCCCGTCAGTGGACGTGCGGGTCGCGAGCAGCGGGGATCGTGGCTCTCCTAGAGCTCCGGTGTGCCCTGTGCGCGGCGCTGTGAGCGGTGCGGAGCGTTCGGAGGCCAGCGCTGCTTCGGCGCGCTCCTTGCACGGTGCTGCGAGTGTCGCCAAACAGCCGGAGGCTAGCGCCGCCGATCCTATGCCCAACATTTTTGGCGAGCTGTATTCAAGTTTTGAAGAGGGCGCGGAGGTCGTCTTGTAGCACGCTCCTTTGTCTCCCACCGTTGTTGCGCCTCCGCCCACGCCAGAGGCCGACGTCGGGCAGCCGGAGGCCGTGCTTGCTGAGCAGGCCCCGGCGGCTCAGTCTTCTTCGAGCCCTCCACCTGCCAGGCCGCGGACTGAGGAGAGCCAGCCCTTTGGGCCTTCGCCGCATGATAGGGCGGAGACTTCTATCCAGGGGGGCTCGGCAGGCGGCCCAGCCAGGGCTTTTTATGAGTAAGTTTGTTTGGCGCACATTTTTGTGTTTACTGTCTTCGCCCGATTTATTTGTTTATGTATTCTACCAAGTGCTAACACTATGTACTTGTTGCTTTGTAGGTGATGTCATGGCTGGACTCCTCACCCCGGAGGAGCGAGCGGCCGTTGCCAGCGTCAGGTTTGGTCCGGGGCAGCCGGGGCCGATGGCGCCGGGTCTGAGTGAGTATAGAGTGTTTTTATCTTACTCGTCTTTTGGCCTGTTGTTATTGCCTATTTGTGATCGGCCCTCTGACCTGAGTTGTTGTTGTTTTTTTTGCTACGCAGGCTTCTCCGACACTTCTATCTCAGGTTGGGAAGAGTGCTATCTTGGGGTTCTTGGAGACGTCGGAGGTGGTCTCTAGCAGTTGGTGTATTTATTGTGAGATTTGCTTTTCTCACCTTATGGTTTTGTGTTTGTTTGTTCTTCTTTGAACAGATCGCTTCAAACAGCGTCTGAGGGACACGGATTTCTTCCAACTTCTCCATGTTCATCTAGAACACCGGAGTTGGTGCGTCTTTGGCAGTTTGCCTTTTTTGGTGTATGTTCGCCTTTAGACTTGTTTTTGTTTCTATTGCTGATCGCCTTGGTCTTCTTCTTTCTAATCGTAGGGGTATCACACTACTGTTGTTATGGAAGAGCGCTGCACTCGCGAGGTCTCCGACTGAGATACTATGATTGAAGCGCTCAAGGCGGAGAACGAGCGCCTGGAAGGTGAAAAAGGGGGTTTGGCCAACTCCCTTGCAGCTCTCCGCCTTTCTCTGGCGGAGAAGGAACAAGAAAAGGAGGCTTTGAGGGCCGATCTCGCCAAGGCCCAGGATGCAGAAGCTTTGTTCGCTGAGCAGGCCTACAGGGCGAATGAGTTGGCTGAGGGTCTCCGGTGAGAGATAGCCTCTGAGAAGGAATCCGCAGCTGCGGTGGGGGAGCAGCTGTCTTTGACGACAAGGCATTTGGACTCGGTCAAGGGGGTCCTTGCTGCAACCGTTGGCCATTACCGGGCCATCGTCGCCGAGTTCGGAGGTGAAACCTCCGCTCCTTCGGAGGAAGACAGCGTCTGCGCCCTCGCCTCCTGGCTAAAGCGTCACCTTGCGAAGCTCCCCGGTCTGATAAATGGCTACACGGACTACGGGGCGCTGGCGGGAGTAGCGAATTACGCCAAGCTTTTGGTGCGCGGCGGGTGTACACATACTGAAAGTATTCCAGAGGGAGCGCTGCCGGGTTCGGAGGAGCTTGGTGAGACTTCTCTTGGTTTGCGAAAAACCTTGAGAAATTTAATTGGGTACTTTTGGGCTCCATTTAGGAGACCTGCTGCCCGGAAACTGGCGGAGGAAAAGAGAGCGAAGGTATTTCTAGTCTTTGTAGCCGCTATTTTTCTCTCCTTGCTTTTTGCGAAGCTGCGAAGGCTTTCATTGCCTGTGCCACTGATATTTTAGCCTATGCTACAGGATGCACAGAAGAGTCTTGCGGGCAGGCCTCCGCCAGTTCCACACTCGGCGACCGCGGGCGACGCTTCTGCCACCGCTGGCGCTCCAATGGGCGCTACGATTGGCGGTGGTGATGGACGGAGGCCGCAGGCGCCGTCTCCGCCCACAATTGATGCGGGCTCCATTCCAGGGACTTCTACTGCGGTCGAGACGCCGGAGGTCTAGGCTCTTTCTAGGACTTAGCTATTTTGACTTGTATATTGTAGTCCAGTTGGACTCTTGTAAATAAAGTTTCTTTTATTTTGAATGATTTTGTGGAAAATTTTAACCTTGCGCAGGTTGCGAATCGGGAGCCTGCGCAAGATGTTGCGCCTTTGACTCTCTAAAACGACGTTATTTATGTGAGCGGAGAGCTTTGGGAGTATTGGCGTTCGACCTTTCCCCGCAGCATCGCACGTGACGTGTTTGAGTCAGTTAAGTTTGACATAGACGACGAGCGCGCTGGGTTTACTCGCGCGCTTGCTTGGCGCGGACCTCCGCCACAATAGTTTGGATTTTATTGTAAGTTTGTGTCCTGTAAGTATGCTACTTGATGTTTTATGGAATACAAAATAGGTTCACTTTCTTGATTGTTTGTGCGGGGGCTTATGTCTGTTGTGCTAGTTTACAAATCTCGTCTAGTCCCGAGCTTGCACACCATGGGCCTTTGCTTGGGCGAACGTGCGCGATACAACGGTGGTGGCCAGGACCTCCGCCCCATGTTCTCTCCTTCTCTGTGCTTGCTTGATGGCCGGGGTAGGAGTGCTGGCATTTTTTTGGCCAGTGGAGGCGTACTTGACGTTCACCTAGCGAGGGTTGCTGAGTCGGTGTGGGATCCGATAGGAGGTTTGGTGTGGCTTGTGCGTGAGGCGGAGACTTTTGGTATTTGTTTAGCTGTCTGGTGGTATAGGCCTCCGATGCTGCACACCCGTGGGACATGTTTCGATTGTGGGGATGGCAGGTTAGGTCTCCAACGTCAGGGTGATGTTACGAGATTTCGTATGATATCCCCCTTCTTCCGTAGACCTGCGCTGTTCATCACCGTGCCATAGGTCCTTTCTCTTTTCCCACTATCTCTGCCCGTCTACTGGTGCCTCCGATTTTATGAGTTTTTGCACAATATCTATAGCTGACTTAGTTATCTAAAGAGACCCCTGCCTCCATGGCCGTTGAAGTGGCTTGTGTTTGTGTTCTGCCTTCTTCCCCCCTTGTGCGCTATGCTAACTGGGGTTTTTAGGTTGGGGGGCCTGTTTTATAGTGGGGTAGTGGTTTTTTGGTGTTTAATTTTTGATACGTTGTTTGTTGGAGTGTATCTTGGCTTTAATGGCCTGTATCTTGTTTGAATTGCTCGTCCTTTTAGAGATCTTTTGGAGTAAATAGGCCTAGTTGCTGAGTGACAGGATTTGGTCAACCTTTTTCCTCCTTTTGTTGTTTTCGATGGCGGAGACCTTCTTCCTGGTTCTGGTGCCATATCAGTGTTGCCCCTGATGCTTGGGGTGGTTTTTTGTTAAGGTCGGAGGCCTGTTTGGCCGTGGTTATTTTTAACCTTGATGCCTGAATTTGGTCAGGTCTTCGTCGAGGGTCAGAGGCCTGTTTGGCCAAAGTTGTTTTTGCCTTGATGCCTGAATATGGTCAGGTCTTCGTCAAGGTTTGGAGGCCTGTTTGGCCAAGGTTGTTTTTTGCCTTGATGCCTGATTATGGTCAGGTCTTCGTCAAGGTTCGGAGGCCTGTTTGGCCAAGGTTGTTTTTTGCCTTGACGCCTGAATATGGTCAGGTCTTCGTCAAGGTTCGGAGGCCTGTTTGGCCAAGGTTGTTTTTTGCCTCGATGCCTGAATATGGTCAGGTCTTCGTCAAGGCTCGGAGGCCTGTTTGGCCAAATAGGTCGTTTCAAATTGCCAAGGCCTGTGGCCGGCACTTTGAAAGGACCTGTGATTATTTTTACTTACCAAATATTGCGGCGCCAGAGCTGGCCGCTTTCGGTTTCGTACTTTTCGAGCGTTCTTCTGGGGAATTATCTCTTTATATTTTTTAGAGGATTTTTACGTTGAGCCTGCCTCGTTAAAAACCTCACCTCCGCTTGGAGTTCCCCTGTGAGGAAAAGAGTACAGGCTCTTTTACATTTTTTGGGTTGAAGAAAAAAGGAGGTGAAAGGTAAATGAACGGAGGGGCCTCCACTTATTATTTGCGGAGGTTGCCCTTCGGTACATTTCCTAGATGTAGTATCTGCGGAGGCTGTCAATATTCCAGGTGTGGGTTGTCGTGACACCTTCGCTATCGGTCAAGTGGAAAGAGCCTGGGCAGCCTGCTGCCGTTGCTGTGTATGGGCCTTCCCATTTCGGTTGCAGTTTGCCAACAAGTTGTGCGTTGGGTTTTCTTGTAAGTACGAGGTCTCCGTGTTTTATGTCTTTTCTTATCACCTGAGAGTCTCTCAACTTCTTAGTTTGGGACTGATATTTTGCAATGTTTTGACTACTTCTAGTCTTGTGGCTTCTATTGTTTCTTTTGCATATTCTTCATCTTGCAACATTAGTTGTCTCGTTGTGCGGAGGCTTTCATGCTTGATTTCTTCTGGCATCATGGCCTCTTCTCCATAAAGCAGTTTGAATGGTGTGAATCCTATTATTCTTGAGATAGATGTATTATGTGACCAAATCACTCTGGGTAATTCATCTACCCATTTTCCTTTGCGTAGGCCCAGCAATGTTTTTGATATTGCTGAAAACACTATTCTATTTGCTCTTTCTACAGCACCATTGGACTCTGGGTGGTATACTAAGGCGAAGGCTAGTTTTGTCCCAATGCTTTTGCAGAATTCTTTGAAGTTCTCTGAATTGAATTGCTTTCCATTGTCTACTGTTAGAATCCTCGGTACACCGAATCTGGAAATGATGTTTTGCCAGAAGAATTTTCTGACAGTTTCTGAGGTTATCTTCGCCAGCGGCTTTTCTTCTATCCATCTTGTAAAATATTCTACTGCCACTACTGTGAATCTGTTTCCTCCGTGGGATGGTGGTAATGGGCCGACCAGGTCCATACCCCATCTTTGTAGCGGCCATGTCGAAGGTATAAGCTAGGTCTCCGACGATGGTTTTGACTGCCCGGGAGAGAATGTTTGGCATGCTTTGCATGTTATGACTGTCTGCTCTGCGTCTTGTATGTGTGTTGGCCAGTAAAAGCCTTGCCTTATTGCCTTTGCTGATAATACTCTAGAGCCAATGTGCGACCCGCAAATTCCTGAGTGTATTTCTTGAAGCAACTCTATGCCTTTGCTCTACGATATGCATTTGAGGAGAGGTTGGACTACTCCTTTCTTGTATAGTACACCATCTATGATTGTGTAATTTCTTGCCCTAGCCTGTATTCTTGCTGCTTTTGCTTCATCTTCTTCGGTGGTTTTGCCTTCCAAGAATTCTGTTATCGCCTTTCTCCAATCTTCATTTTGCAGGTGTAGTATGGGCTTAGGTGCCTTAGATGTCTCCGCAGTTGCCAGAGACTTCAGGATCTGGTAAAAAGTGTTTGGTGGCAGTGGCAGGTTGTTTGCCGCAGCTTTTGCTAGTTCATCTGCCTCCACATTTTCTGATCTTGGGATGTGGTTTAGGGTGAAGCCCTTGAATCTCCGCTCCATGTTTCTGACAACGGATAAGTATTTGATGAGTTCTGGCTCTCTTGCTGTGTATTCTTTCTCTACTTGGCCAGTAACCACTTGAGAATCTATTTTGACTATCAATGTTTTTGCCCCTAGGGCCTTTGCTTTACTGAGTGCTAGGATCAGGCCTTCATATTCTGCTATGTTGTTTGTTGATTTGAACTCTAGCCTTGCTGCGTATTTTAGTCTGACGCCGGAGGGTGCTATTAGGATGGCGGAGGCTCCTGCTCCGGCTTGGCCCCAGGCTCCATCCGTGAATGCTATCTAGCTTTGAGTGGTTGGTTGTACCTTGGGCTCTGTCGGAGGTGTCCAATCTGCTACAAAATCGACTAGTGCTTGTGATTTGATCGCTATTCTGGGGATATACGAGATACCAAACTGTGATAGCTCTATAGCCCATTTGCCTATTCTGCCGGAGGCTTCTTTGTTTCTAAGCAAGTCTTGCAGTGGTAGCGATGTTGGAACTGAGATTTCGTTGGCTTGGAAACAATGCTTTAGTTTTCTTGATGCCATCAGCACTGCATAGGCAACTTTTTCTACCTCAATGTAGTTTAGCTTGGCTCCGGACAGTGCTTCTGAGATAAAATAAACTGGCTTTTGAGTTTTGCCTGATTCTTTTTCCAGCTCATGAACTAAGACTACGCTGACTGCATGGTCGGAGGCCACCACATATAGCAATAGGTGGCTGTCCGATTCTGGGACGGAGACCACCAGTGAGTTTGCCAGATACTCTTTCAAGTTATGAAATGCCTCCGACTGCTTGGACCCCCACTCAAAGTTGTCTCCGCCCCTCAGGGCTTGGAAGAAGGGTAGGCTGCGTTCTGCTGATTTTGAGATGAATCTGTTGAGTGCTGCTATTCTTCCCGTCAGCTTTTGCACTTCTTTCTTGTTTTTGGGTTCTGCCATTGTCATTATTGCTCTGGTTTTGTCTGGGTTCGCTTTGATGCCTTTGCTGCTTATGATGTATCCGAGCATCTTCCCTTTTGTGACTCCAAATATACATTTTTTTGGGTTGAGGCAGAGGCCATCTGTCCTGAGGTTGGCGAAGGTCTCCTATAAGTCGGAGACATGATCATCCTTGTTCTTGCTCATGACCACTATGTCGTCGACGTAGGCTATGATGTTTCTATCTAGTTGTGAGCCCAAAACTTCCTTTGTCATTCTAGCAAAGGTTGCTCCGGCATTTTTGAGGCCCTCCGGCATTCTGGTGTAGCAATATGTCCCGAATGGAGTTGTGAAACTTGTCTTGTCTTCATCTTCTTTTTTCATCCAGATTTGGTGATACCTAGAGAAACAGTCGAGGCGAGAAAACCTCTGGCATCTGGCTGCCTTGTCGACGGAGGCATCTATTCTTGGCAATGGGAAAGGGTCTTTTTTGCAAGCTTTATTCAGATCTGTGAAATCTATGCACATTCTCATTTTGCCATTCTTCTTTGGTACCAGTACTATGTTTGCAAGCCATTCTGAATACTTGACCTCCCTGATGACTTTTGCATCTAGTAATCTTTGCACCTCCGCCTTTGCTTCCAGGATTCTTTCCTTCGACATTTTTCTCTGTTTCTGCTTTCTTGGCCTCATGTTTTCATTGATATCCAGTTCATGCTGTATGATGTCCCTGCTGACTCCCTGGAGGTCAGAGGCTGACTAGGCGAAGATGTCTTTGTTTTTTACTAGAGTCTCCATGAGCTCTTCCTCCTCTGCTTTGCTCAATTCTGAGCTGATTGTTACTTTTCTGTCTGGTAACTCCTTTTCTAGAGGGGTCACCTTTGTCTCTTCTTGACCTGCCATATCTGTTTTTCCTCTGGGCATATCCGGAGGCTGTAGTTCTTTGTCTGTCGACTCGACTACGTTGATGTTTCTTTAGGCTCTGTAGATTGCTTTTTCTATGTTTCTTGCTTCTTTCTGGCTGCCTCAGACTATGATAATACCATGGAGTGCTGGTATTTTCATACACAGGTAGGCCATATGCAGGGCTGCATTGAATTTGGTTGTGAATCCTCTGCCCAAGATGGCATTGTATGGGTAATACAGATCGACGACGTCGAAGGTTATGTACTCGGTTCTAGCATTTGCTTGGGTTCCAAACGACACTGGGAGTGAGATTTTTCCTAATGCTTGTATCTGCTTGCCTCCGAATCCTATCAAAGGGGATTCGGAGGGCTGTAGTTGATTTCTGCTGAGCTTCATTTGGTCGAAGGTATTTGCGAAGATGATATCTGCTGAACTGCCAGTGTCAATCAGTACTCTGCTTATCTCCCATGCTGCTATGTTGGTCTTGATTACCATTGCGTCTGTGTGAGGGTAGCTTTCTAGCTGGAGATCTTCTTCTGTGAAGGTGATTGGGACTCTAGACCAATCTGTGTATTTTGCTGGGCCTTGGACTGCTACGTTGTTTACCAAGCGGAGGTGATCCCCTGGCGATTGGTAGTATCATGCCTATTGTTGGTAGCGGTCCATGGGGGTTGACTTGGTTTTCTGGGTTTTGCTCATTTTTTTGGTGTTGGTGGTTGGTTGTGAGGTGGCGGCGGAGGCAGTTGCTGCGTGTGCTGCTGTTGCGGCGGAGGCTCGAACCTACTTTGGTTTTGTGGCGGTGGGTTTGTTTCGAGGTAGGCTATGTGGGGAGGTTTTGGGTTTATGTAGGTCAGGCTTGCCTCCGACCTGTAGTTACCCGCCGGAGGCTGCTACGAAGGCGCTGACCGCCATGCTGGTAGGAAGTTTGGGTAATAGGCAGAGGCCAGTGTGGAGGGATGTATTTGGTTTGCATTTAACACTGGGTACATTGGGCAGTACTACTGGTGGCCATTTGTGTAGGTGGTGTTGACCTCTCTTGTGCTCTGCTATGTTGAAGGTTGGGCAGTCTGTTTGTTCTTCATCCTTTCCTGTGTCTCTTTTGTCTCCGGACAATCTTTGGTGCTGTGCCCTGCGCTTTCGCCGTGAAAAAACGCAATATGCCCTGCGTTGTTTCTGCTTGTGGTTTTTGTTCTAGTTTTTGCCTTGGTAACCTTGCTGACCTTGGTTCCTGGTCTGGGTCTCCGGCCCTGCTGGCGCTGCCAGTTGCCCTTGTTCGGGGTAAGGTTGACCCTCGATGCTGAGCACTTGCCCCTGGCCTGGTTTCTAATTTGGTGCATTCTAGTTCGTATAGCTTTTCTAGGAGTTTTTGCTGCTGTTTTGCTGTCTGTTTTGACCCTGCTCCTCCAGCCTTTTCTGGAGGTCATTGTCTGATCTGCAGTATTTCTCGAACTCGTCATACAACTGCTATATGAAAGTTGGTTTCTTTCTTGCTAGGTGTGCCACGAATGGCCCGATTCGGAGGCCTTTGATCGCTGCTTCAATGGCGATCTCGCCTGGGACGTCTGGTGCCTTCGCCTTTAGTTGCACAAATTTCCGGAAGTAGTCGTGTAGTGTCTCTCCCTACATTTGCTTGCACTAGAACAGATCTGTGGAAGTCAACGACTGTGCTGTTAGCCCCTTGAAATTTGCCAATATCTTATCCCGGAGGTTTTCCCAAGAATAGACTGTGCTTGGTTTGAGCATAGAATACCAAGCCAACGCGTCGCCTTCGGCTGCAATGACAAATGACTTTGCCAAGACGGCGTCGTCTCCGTCGGCGGAGGCTACTGCTGCCTCGTAACTCATAATGAACTGATGGGGGTCTGTCTTTCCTTTGAACTTTGGTAGTGTGATTGGCTTATACGCCGTTGGCCATGGCGACTGTTGTATGCCTTCAGAGAGTGGGGACTTCGGATTGATAGGCCTCCGCATCACCTGAGATGGCATCGTGGGCGGGCTGATCACTGGCGGAGGCCCTTGTGGTATGGTTGCAGTTGGTGTTGCTGCGGAGGCTGGGATTGCGGAGGTTGACGCTGGTACTGCATGCTGCATACTTAGCATCTCAGCATGTAGGACTGCCAACTGCTGCCTCATTTCTGCTGCTTGTGCTGACGCTTGAGTAGCTTGCTGATTAGCTACAAATGCTACTGCCATTCTGTCCCTCTCTTGTTGCGCTCTTTGCAACTGTGCTTGCAGCTGTTGCAGTTCTTGCTCGAGTGTTGTGCTTGAGTTTGGTTGGGCCTCCGGATCTTGAATCTCTGGATCTTGGGGTTCCGATGGTTGACCCTGGGCATCTGCTCTGGTGTCATCCGCCGCTGGCGAGGTTGCGTAGGTGCTACGAGTGGTGCGCCTAGGCCTTCCTCTCTGACCCGTGGTCGTTGCTGCTCTGGTGGTGGTTTTTCTTTTCCCTGCCATCGTTGGTTTTCCTTGCCGGGCCCCACGGTGGGCGCCAATGTTGAGACTTGCGGTCTCAGACGGTGAGGAAGTGGTAGGGGCCTCCGCCCGATGAGTGCAGTAATCGGGCGGAAGCTTTGGAAGGGTTGGCACGGCAAGTGGACGTGTAAGGGAGTGACGCGTAATGCTGTAGTTTCATTAATACATTCACCAACCTCCCCATACTGTTACAAGTGTTCCCTATTTATAGGGCTCAACTACCGCCTTTGCGGTGTTTACAACAGTGCCCCTCTAATGCTACAGTACATTCTGGGAATATTCCTCTACTTGCTCTTCGTCTCGGGGGTAATCTTACCACGCCGCCATCAGATATTGGGCCTGCGTGACCAACCGGCCCAGTGGACCTCAGGATTCATTGATGGGCCTTTGGCCCTCCGCCGTCGTTCTTCATCCTGTCTAGCCCCAGGGTTCGGCGATGAACCCTCGGGCCCCCGCCTGCGGTCTCCGCCTCAGGTACGCCGAAAGCCACCGACCTCCGACGCCCGGTCTAGTCATGCTCCTGCTCGGGCCTCCGCCCATATGAGCAGAGGCCGAACCAGAGCGCTAGCGCCGTCCATGAGCGCCTTCCTTTGCTTACCTGCACACACATATTAGACGTTGGCATTTGATTAGCCTATCAGTGGGGCGGCCTCTGCCCTCTTCGCCCAGAGGTGCCTGCGCGCCTAACGGGCGGAGGCTGCGCCGAGGTTGCATGCAGCGTCCAGTGAGCACAGTCTAAGAAACTGTCATCTTTCCAGGGTCAGGGTCTGGAGGCATGGTGGCTGGGCCTTCGCTTAGGTGATCGGTCAGAGACATCTCTGCAAACTGCTGACCGCGTAGGTCTCCGCTATTCTCGGAGGCCGTGTTACAATAGACGGCACCCCTGGCCTGCTGCGCCGTGCCATGGGTGGGCCCCGATGGTGGGCGCCCTAACGGCGGTGGACGTCCTCGGCCACGGAGCAGCACGATCGGGCCATGCCAGTAGCCGCCGGTGCTGCTTCCCCCACGCTGCCCCTTCCCACCGCTCTGCGTGTGCTTGACCAAACCCTAGCTGCATGTGCTCGGCAGCCATGCCCGTGGCCAGGGGTGGGTGCGAGCGCGCCGCTGCGAGCAGGCCCGCTGGCCGCCGCCGTCGCTGCACACTGTGGCCGCGGGCCGCGGGCCGCGGGAGAGGTGGAAATGGACCCATTGCTGCCCAGCCACTGTATAGGTAAAGGTGCGCTCTCTCACTTGCTTCCCTCCCCTTCCCTTGTCGGCTCCGGTGACGGATGGCCAGATCCATCGGCTGCATGGTTGAATTTGTCCGCTCCCCATTCATTCTATGCAGTGAATCGGGTGCCAAAAAATCCCCTTTATCTCCTTTCTACCTTATGTCTCTGATCCCTTGATTTCATTTCCTATATATATGGATTTATTTTGCTTACGCATAAGGTTTGTGCCGATGTGTTGATGTTGTAATCTTTTCATCGGTATATATAAGTGTGCCTATGGTGCTGCTTTATTTATTTTAGTCTCAGCATATGCCGTTGCTGATGATGTATCGATTGCAGTTTGAGCATATGATGGTACCTGTGAGGTGCTTCTGATAAACCTGACCATTTTTTCGTGCCTTTGCTATTTTGCATTTTTTGGTTGACCATATGTCAATGCCAATGATGCTGGAGATAGATACCTTTAGTGTGCCTATGGTGCTGCTTTATTTATTTTAGTCTCAGCATATGCCATTGTTGATGATGTACCAATTGCAGTTTGAGCATATGATGGTACCTGTGAGGTGCTTCTAATAAACCTGACCATATTTTCGTGCCTTTGCTATTTTGCATTTTTTGGTTGACCATATGTCAATGCCAATGATGCTGGAGATAGATACCTTTTTCTGAAATATAGGAAGTGATTTTTGCCAACATGAACGGGTTGTCCTCAAGCGAATCCCAGCCGCTTTGCAGAGTTAAATAAGAGTATGCATTCATGATTACGACTCTTTTATGATCTTTGCAGAGTTGCTAGTGAGGCATTCCCATATGCCAAACCTGACAATATTTACGTGCCATTGCTATTTTACCTTTTTCCGCCACATGTCAATGGCAATGTTGCTGGAAACAAATATCTTCTTCTCAAATATACCATATGAGAAGATGCAGTCATGATTATCACTATCCTTGCATGAGTTGGGAGTTTGCTTTGTTTTTTCCGTCCCAAAACTAATTTTGTACTTTTTTGTAATGACAGGCCTAAATGAAATCTCAGAAATTGATTATTTGTAGGAAAACAGCGGAACAAGTTTTGGGACCTCAGTTGGGAGTTTGCTTTGTTTTTCCGTTGTAGTACATCGTCATCGAAACCCTGCTGCACTAGCTAGCACATCATCTTTTTGATGACAGCTAGCACATCATCTTGTATCTCCGCAGGTAGTTCTCATTTAGCTTTAATTTGGAAGGCCATGTGCTCTCCATTGGTTGTTTCCGGTGGCCACTGGACAGTATAGTTTTTTTTTCACAACATTTGCTAACTAGTGAGTATTGATCACAGTGCACTGAATTTTCTGTCACCGGCTGGCCATGAATCTGAATCTGATTGATTTGCATTACAACTACCATTGCCAGACCGCGCGCGACAAAGTAAAATAGTTCAGTCGGTCTGACATAACCGCATGTCATGTCCTCGTGTCAGCGCAGTGACAATATAATACACTTGGCACCCTAATGTTCATTTGTTAAAGCAACCCAGTGTCCTCACTGGCATGGTATCTGCATCCGATGCAGTCACACATGAAGCTTGCGGCGACTCGAGGCAGGTGCATGTCAGTGTATAGGGCACCAAGTCTCTACCAGCTGGTGCATGTCTAACTTCCAACTTGTGCCAACATAACATAAGGTTCATACGTGCCTTTATGGTTTGAATTTGTAATAAGTGATTGTCAACGTGATTCACATTTTGGGTTGAGTTTGTGAACTAATCATGGCGTGATTTAGGTTATGCAACATATCTCTTGGCTTGTGGTACGCAGGTGTGGAGCTCGGAGTCGGTGGTCGACGGCGAGGTGAAACTAATTTTGTACTTTTTTTTTGTAATGAAAGGACTAAATGAAATCTCAGAAATTCATTATTTATAGAAAAACAGCGGAACAAGTTTTGGGACCTCCTTGCATGAGTTGGGAGTTTGCTTTGTTTTTCAGGGGTAGTACATCGTCATCGAAACCCTGCTGCACTAGCTAGCACATCATCTTTTTTATGACAGCTAGCACATCATCTTGTATCTGCGCATGTAGTTCTCATTTAGCTTTAATTTGAAAGGCCATGTGCTCTCCATTGGTTGTTTCCGGTGGCCACTGCACAGTATAGTTTTCTGACACCTGAGGAGGAATTCTGCAACATCAGCTTTAGCAAGCATTGCTCCTCCACTCCACTTTAGCCGAGCGCTTGGTGTGAACATTGCTAAAGCAGACAAGCGGCGCTCGGCTAAAGTGGAGTGGAGGAGCAATGCTTGCTAAAGCTGACGTTGCAGAATTCCTCCTCAGGTGTCAGACAACTACCCCACGATAGGCGCCGGCCGAAAGATTTGAAATGTCCCCTGGGTGCTTAGATCTCTCTAGCAAGATGCTTGTGGCTTCCTTGGAGGCCATGGACTGAGGGACATTTGCTCGGCTGAGCCCTTCCATGAGGCAGCCAGATCAAGGAGCTCTGGCCCCTGTCCACCGAGCCACATTGATTCGACCGGAGCCCCGAGCGATAGGGTGTCAGGTGGAATATCTGCCGCTCGAGATAATGTGAGCTCCATTGGCCTCGGCCTCACTAGTAGAGAACAAACCTTTGATCCTCGGCCAAAATGGGCTCTAGTCCCGGCATTTTTTGCGCCCTGGACTAGAGAAACCTTTAGTCCTGGTTGGTGGCTCCAACCGGGACTAAAGGTCCCTGCCCAACGGCTACTACGTCAGGCAGAGGTGGCAGGGACCTTTAGTCCCGGTTGGAACCACCAACCGGGACTAAAGGTAGACTTTTACTCCCGGTTGGTGGCTCCAACCGGGAGTAAAGTTCTACTCCCGGGCCGTGGCTGCACCGGGGGTTGGAAAGTTACCTTTAGTCCGGGTTGAAGCCATCAACCAGGACTAAAGGTCCCCCCTTTATATCCCGGCCGTCTTCTTCTTCCTCCCCGAGCCCGAGCTCAGCACATTTTGAAGCTCAGTGCACTAGTGTTCTTGCTTCCTCCCTCCATTGTTCCTCCATCCATTCTTCGATTCCTCCGTCGATTTCTTCGATTCCTCCGTCGATTCTTCAGTTGTAAAGGTTACCAATCTCATACTCTCATTTTTCATCATTGGCTTATCTCATATTGTTCACTATATATATATATATATTGTTTTTATGGTGTTTTTTTATTTGTAAACAATTTGAGCTCAAAATAACTTATAGTTTGCATATTTGGATGATGAAAGGTTAAAGTAGGTATTTAAAATTAGCATTCACTTTTTATTTCTAGCATGCATAGCACACTTCATTGTTTAGAGATATAGATAATTTTATAGTTTCTTAATTTTATTTGTTTATAAAATGAGAAATTTATAGTGTATTAAAAAATGAGTATAGAGAGTAGATGGCAACTGCTTCCGGGTCCTCGGCCTCTCATGGGTTTCCAAAGCGACTTAGGCCGGGCCTCCCTCTCATTCCATGCGGCAAGTGTCGTGATGAGACGAAGATTGTGATGGAGTACCGAGTGAAGAAGGAGGGTCCCAACAAGGGTCGTATCTTCTACAAGTGTTCGGATCACAATGTGAGTTATTTTATCGTATTTTATGATTATGGTTAGTTTATACCTATTTTCATGATGGTTGTGATTAAAGTTCTAATTTTTTGTTTTAATTTCAGTGGGGTGGCAGTGGATGATGTTCAGGCTTCTACTGGGAGGAAGAGTATGTTGAACTCGTGCAAGAATATCTTGCACCACAGGCAGATACGGCGGCTAATGAGGCAGTGATCCAGCCAAAGAAGCCCAAAGATGTTGCACAATCAGGGGATCTGTCTGTTTTAGTTGAGATTGGTCGCAAAATCCTTGTGCTCCTAAAATGTATTTTAGCTTTAGTTCTTTTAGTGGTAGTTGGGATTGTCTACATTGTAGCGATGCTTTCATAAATTTGTACCTTTTGTGGTGGCACGCATGTTGTATAAATAATTAATTATGATCTAGGTTTTAATATGGTATTTATGTCATGTAATGCAGATGAGCCGGTATTGGATGTAGAATGCTGATCACCACTCCCAAGAGTTCATTGACGGCGTGCATTCTTTGTTACGTGCGGCCGAGGCAAACAAACGCAACGGTTGCATGTGCTGCCCATGTGCCATATGTAAGAATACGGTGGAATATCCTTGCTCAAGGACTCTTCATTCACACTTGTTCAAGTCGGGTTTCATGTCAAACTATATTTGTTGGACGAAGCACGGAGAAACCGGCGTTGTAATGGAAGAAGGTGAAGAGGAACAATGGGACGACAATGATATTATTCCCGATGGTGCGTGCTTCAATGATACTGCAATGGGAGAAGCTGAAGAAGAGGTAGCCGCAGAAGATGAGCCTGCTGATGATCTTTGTCAGGTCATTCGTGACGCACAAAGAGAATGTAAAAGTGAAAAGGAGAAGATCAAGTTCGAGCGGATGCTAGAAGATCATAAGAAATTGCTGTACCCAACTTGTGATGCAGGGCAGAAAAAGTTGGGAACCACACTAGAATTGCTGCAATGGAAGGCAAAGAATGGTGTATCTGACAAGGGATTTGGAGAGTTACTAAAAATCCAAAAGAAGATGCTTCCGAAGGACAATGAATTGCCCGCCACTACCTACGAAGCAAAACAAGTTGTCTGTCCTATGGGGCTAGAAATCGAGAAGATACATGCATGTCCTAATGACTGCATCCTCTACCGTGGCAAAGAGTACGAGAAATTGGATGCATGCCCAGTATGCCATGCATCACGGTATAAGATCAGGCGAGATGACCCTAGTGATGTTGAGGGCGAACGTCCGTGGAAGAAAATCCCTACCAAGGTTATGTGGTATGCTCCTATAATACCACACTTGAAACGTCTGTTCAGAAACAAAGAACATGCAAAATTGTTGCGATGGCACAAAGAAGACCGTAAGGTAGAAAATATGTTGAGACACCCTGCTGATGGGTCCCAGTGGAGATTAATCGACAGAGAATTCCCGGAGTTTGCAAATGACGCAAGAAACTTAAGGTTTGCTTTAAGTACAGATGGTATCAATCCTTTTGGAGAGCAGAACAGTAGTCATAGCACTTGGCCTGTTACTCTAAGTATCTACAACCTTCCTCCTTGGTTATGCATGAAGCGGAAGTTCATTATAATGCCTATGCTCATCCAAGGCCCGAAGCAACCTGGCAATGACATCGATGTGTACCTAAGACCACTTATTGACGAACTTCTCATTTTGTGGAATAAAGAAGGTGTACGTGTGTGGGATGAGTACAAACAGGAACACTTTGATCTGCGAGCATTATTGTTCGTAACAATCAATGATTGGCCTGCTCTAAGTAATCTTTCAGGACAGTCAAACAAGGGATATAATGCATGCACACACTGCTTCGGTGATATTAGAGGTGTATTCTTGAAAAAATGTCAAAAGGTCGTGTACCTTGGCCATCGTCGATGTCTTCCTGCAAATCACCCCGTAAGAAAGAAAGGCAAGCATTTTAAAGGGAAGGCAGACCACCTGACCAAGCCTCGCAACCGAACTGGTGAGGATGTACTCGATATGGTCAATGATGTGAAAGTCGTATTTGGAAAAGGACATGGCAGCCAACCTGTTCTGAACGATGCTAACGGTCACGCACCCATGTGGAAGAAGAAGTCCATATTTTGGGACCTACCCTATTGGCAAGTCCTAGAGGTCCACAGCTCGATCGACGTGATGCACCTGACGAAGAATCTTTGTGTGAACCTGCTAGGCTTCATGGGTGTTTATGGAAAGCCTAAGGACACATTTGAACCACGACAGGACCTACGTTGTTTGAGAGAAAGAGACAACCTACATCCAGAGAAGACAGATGATGGACGCCATTACTTACATCCTGCTAGCTACACTCTAAGCAAAGAGGAGAAGGAAATCATGTTTGAATGCTTAAACAACATCAAGGTACAATCTGGATTCTCCTCGAATATAAAGGTGTCAACGAAATATGGTCGGCAGTCTACCTAGGGGTATGCCCAAGGTAGTAGATTATCGGTAGACAGATGCGCAAGCCACAAACAAGACGATGACGCAAGACAGACACGAGGTTTTATCCAGGTTCCGCCACCAAGAAGGCGTAATACCTACGTCCTGCGTCTGATTGTATTGCTGTATGTCAATGAGAGATCTTTTTTAGAGAAGTCCCCTGCCTGCCTTATATAGTCCGGGGGGCAGGGTTATAGATCTGAAAACTAATCCTAGTCAGTTACAATTGCCATAAGTGGCCGGATAAGGATTCCTATTCTAACCGACCAAGATCTTGCCTGATCGCCAAATCTATCTTGACTCCTTGCGCGGGACTCCGAATAGGTTGGCCGGGCCACGCGTCGTCTTTTGGTGGACCAGACCCACTGACCCGGGCTGGCCCAAGCTTAGCCGTAAGGGTATAGGGGTTAATACCCCCACAGCTAGTCCCTGAGCACCATGTATTATACTACGACACGCCATTTTAACCTTCTCCAAATAGTGAGGCTTGAGTTCTTGACATCTCTGACCACCGTTGTCACCGGAGAAGTAGGTTGTCCAAAGAATGTATGGTGCTCTTAAGAAAAAAGAAAAAGATTTCTGTCCTGTGAAGTGTGCCCACTTGTATTTCTGAAAAGAAATGTAAGCGCGTCTTGAAGCGTAGCATCCTTGATCATCAGAGGCGTAGGGGTTGAAAAACAAACACATTCACCGCAAGGTGAAGTGTGCCCACTTAGTCCCCGAGCCTGGTAGTAGGTGACGTAGGCACATGGTGCCAGGGTCTAAAAAGAATTCCTAGTTAAGTTGAGAACCCAATTGTCGCACAGGCGATACGAGATGCACTGGCAGGTGCATCGTACCGATGTAGTCCCCGGTCTTGCTGGAAGGCAAAGTATGAGCCATGTAGCAAGGTCTAAATAAATGTCTCTCAACTGATGTGAGTACAAATCACATGTAGCCGAGGAAAACGATCTCCGAGCAGTGGTCGGGACAGTTCCCGAGCACAATAGTAATCCTTACAATTAGTCAAAGCATAGGGGTCGATTAAATAAACACATTCGCCGCAAGGTGAAGTGTGCCCACTTAGTCCCTGAGCCTGGTAGTAGGTGACGCAGGCACGTGGTGCCAAGGTCTAAAAAGAATTTCCACTGGAGTTAAGAATCCAATCGTCGTACAGGCGATACGAGATGCACCGGCAGGTGCATCGAACCGATGTAGTCCTCGGGCTTGCTGGAAGGCGAAATATGAGCCTTGTAGCAAGGTCTAAATAAATGTCTCTCAACTGTATGTGAGTACAAATCACATGTAGCCAAGGAGAACGATCTCCGAGCAGTGGTCGATACAGTCCCCGAGCATGGTAGTGGTCGGAGCAGTCCCCGAGCACGGCAGTGGTCTAGGCAGTGCCCGAGCACGGTAATGGTCGTAGCAGTCCCCGAGCATTGTAATGGTTGGAGCAGTCCCCGAGCATGGAAGTGGTCTGGGCAGTGCCCGAGCACAGTAGTGGTCTGGACCATCCTTTAGCACAAGACATGCAGCGAAGAAATGAACGCCGCTTGTAGTATTATTTGGTTTATTTATTTAACTCCCTACTCTGTCAAGTCCAATCTGACACGTCTGGTCAAAAAAGCAGACAGGTATAGCACGTCATACTGTCTTCTTGCCCTTTCTAGCAAACAGTCACTTGGCACCTGTAAAGAGGTGCGTCAGTGTGGGCCCTCTCACACTAGCAATGAAGAGGCGCGTACACTGGTAACGAAGGGGCGCGTTTATTGGCGTAGATCTCGAGGTTGTGAAAACAACTGTCTGCGACACGTGCGCACGTCTCCCAAGAATCTCAGGCAGACGAAATGATGAAACTCTTGGTTATTTATAATATAGAACTGGTAAGTTACTTTTTACCGATCCCCATTATCATTCACCGCCACAGCCTTCTTCCTCTTGCCAAACCCTATTCCTCCGAAATCATCACCAATCATCCCTCCACCGTATCCACCCCTTTAGCAAGGACGGATTAATGGCGAAGAGAGATGCCCAGAAGAAAACCGGAGTCATGGCAAAGGAGTGGTGGAAGTCAAGGAGCAATGAGCAGACCATCGAAGACCTCGTCACCATGGGAGTGCTCCACAACAAGGCACTTGCGGGATGGCGCGCGCCGGAAGGAGAAAGCTACCCCGATCCACAACCAGGTGAGATTGTGGTTTTTGAGGATTTCTTCAAGCGGGGTTTTGGGGTTCTAGTGCACCCTTTCCTTCAGGGGCTCTGTTTGTATTACGAGATTGGGATTTGCAATCTGCATCCCAACTCGATTCTTCTTGTCTCCACCTTCATCCATCTTTGCAAAGCATATGGTGGCTTCCAGCCCCATTTCGACCTCTTTCGCCATTTGTTCTGTCTGCGGAAGAAAGGAAGTGGCGGCTCAAAGATAGCCAGAGGCGTATACCTCAATCTGCGTGATGGGATGAAGGCCTAATACTTGCACTACCCTTGGAACACGCCGCTGGACGACTGGTACAAGAAGTGGTTCTACATCCGCGAAGAGCCGAACACGATCACCCTGTGTGATGTGGGCTCATTCTGGAGAAGAAGAACAGCTGGTCAGAGAAGCCCGAGCACTTGGAACAGATCGCAGAACTGCTTGGGATGGTCCCATGGGGGAAATTGGATGGTCCAAGCGTGGTCGGGAACTTCATCAGCTGAAGGATCCAGCCCTGCTAGAGGAGGGTACATCCTGGCTATGAATACCAGGGTAGCGCAGATCCAACGAGGACCAGGAAAGAGGCGCTTGACAAGATAGAAATCAAAGCTAGGATCGGAGAGCTATTCAACTTAGCTGATCTGAATTATGTCAGGTTAAGCGACATCGAGCACGCCTTCAAGCTAGCCCGTCCTCCCCCAAAGGTAAATTATACTGCCTTGTACATGTAGACTTATGTTGTTACAAAAATTGACTGTGTTGTCGCCTTTATGTTTCCTAGAGTAATGGTCGTGACAGGACAGCAATGTTCATGTCTCCACCCCCTGGTGTGGATTGGCTACAAGTTGCCGGCCCAACCACCCAGACCAGTGCCAGGGCCAAAGACGTTGACTGGGCCGTACTTGGGGTTGGGGAGGAGGCAACGGCCAGGGCTGCTGGCAAGCGACCGGCGGCCAACAAACATCGTCAAGCCATCTTCCCACTGTCAGATGACGAAACAGAGGATGCAGACATCTTCCAACTCGTCCCTCGAAAGAGGAGGAGACAACTGGAGTCGACGGAGTAGGGTGGCTCCTCCGTGCCAGCGGGGATCGCATCAACGACCACTGCAACGCAGAGGACAAGCGGCAAAGGGGTCGAGCACCAAGCCCCGGCGCCGGTACTGGTTGTGGAAAAAGACCCGGTGGCACCCGCCAAACACGTGGAGCAAGCACGGTCGAAGAGACGCTCCTTCGCCATGTCATTCCGTGCTTCCAAGCTGTAAGTATTTGTAACCTTGATGTAAGCTTACAATTGGTATTGGATACTATTGTCTTTTGAACTTATCTCTGATATATTAGGTCGGCATCCACCGAAAATCCTGATCAACTAGCTGGGTGCGGCATGGCTTCGCCAGCAATGGTGGAGAGAACTGCCCAGCAGCCGGCTATGGAGGAACCTGTAGAAGAAAATCCACCAGAGCCTCAGCAGATGAGCGGCCAGACGATAGTCCCCGAGCAGCTGGTCGAGAAGAGAGCCGAGCCAAGTACAAGTGCTCCAAGCACTAACCCTGCTGAGGGGGATACTTCGGCGCCAAGGAGATCAGACCAAGCTGAGGAGCAGCAGCCAGAGGTGGCACAGAGCACGCTTGCCGATGCTACGGCTCATGGGAAAGCCATAGTGGTCGCAGAGACTACAAACTCCAGACAAGCGCCGCTACCTAAATAAGAGGCCGAAGAGTACGAAGTAGAAGAGGTCCTGGGCCATCCCCAAGACAAGCGACAACATGTATATGTGTCGCGCTAGCAGAACGACCAGTGGGTTATGCATGAGGAAATCCCAGAGGTCGAAGAGACCGTGAAAGTTGAACGAGCGGCAAAACGTCTGGTAACGGAAGTCCAGGTATGTTTGGCTTGACCACTTGTTCCTGCTATCTAGTCAAATTGTCTGACTTAGCTTTTTTGCGTGCAGGACTTGATGAAGACCGCAAGGTACCGGAAAAAGAGCTTTGACCAGATCAAGGGAATCACAGCAAGCAATAGAGAACTGGCGGCCGAGGTGGAATGCTTGCGCCACCAACTTGAAGCCGCCGACCAGGAGAGGATGGAGCAAGAGGCACAGAACCAGAACCTGGTCGTCCAGCTCAGTAACAAAGAGTAGGAAAAACAAGTAAGTTGTCATTTTATCACAACAAGTGCATGACACATGTTGTTGAATAGTTGGTAGTAACGGCTGTAGTGCAGGCTTAGAAGCTGAAGTAGTCCGTCTCCAAGAGGAGAATAGCCGTGTGGCCGTAGAGTGTGGTCGCCTGAAGGAAGACAACAAGAAACTGGCGCATGACCAGTCGCAACTCCAGGACCGCACAACCAAGATGAAGGAGGAGCTGAAAAGTAAGTGTTCCAGACCACCTTGCTCACTCTGTTGCCCGCCTTATCCGGTCGTGGCGTAACATTTTAATGTCTTGTGCGTGTTGCAGTTTTAAAAGTCAATGCCAAGAAGCATCTGGAAGCCATGATGAAAGATCATGATGGCTGGAAGGCGCAATGCCTAGAGATCACCGAGATCGGGACACATGGAAGAACCGGTGCCAGGAAGTGGCAACCAGCATTTTGCCCGTCCTTGACCTTATCGACCCAGCGCTTACAGAAGAAGTGCCAAGGACGCAGCAGCTCGGACTGGTCGAGAGATGCCGAAAGGCATGGGGATGGTTCCAAGAGTTCGTGAAGGAGGCGGGTGAGTACGCAGGCGCACATGTGCTAAGCATGGTACGTGCCCACTACCCCCTGATCGATCTCAAGCGCCTAGAGGCTGGGTACCCGAAGGAGGTAGATCCACACAAGGCCGAGGAGCTTCGGATGACCCAGCTAGACCTGTCTTCAAAGATAATTGGCGATATTAACCTGTGTGGAGGTGGGGCAGCACCTGTACAGGGTACGCCATCAACAAGTCAGCTAGAAAGGCCATCAATTATGAGCCAACTGGTGAAACCTGCGGTCTCGACCAGCCAGGCATCGTCGGGGCCATCCTCTTCAGCTCGACCAGTACAAGAGTCCTCGAGACTCGAGTAGGATGTCGGGAGCAGCGAGTAGCAGGTGCCATGTGCCCCGACCAGCCAATAGAATAGGCTAGAGCTGTGGAAGAAGGACATAGTTGTGTTATTGTAAACTTGGGCCTCTTCAGGCAAGCTTGTAATAACGTAACTGTATATCATCATAAGCTTGTTTGTTTTGTATAAAATGTATTTAAGCTTGAAACTCATGTTGGTGTAACTAAGTGAGAACATGTAAACGTTCTATTTAGTTGTACCATTTTACTCGACACGTCATCCTGAAAGGTTTGTACGGCCCGAATTTGCCATGTGGTCGGAGTGTGAGGTGCGTGACCTGTGCACATGTAGATGCGGACAAGTCAAACCAGGGGGGACCTGCCGATCACCCATAGCATAGAGAGCGGATCCCATGCATGCATTGGGAGGAACCGGAGATAGGGCCTGCTCCGAAAACCCTAGAAGGAATGGTGGTTGGCTTTGAGTGGCTAAGTTAGAATAACCGTAAAATTCGAAGTGACACATTAGAGTGGTCGGAGAAATCATAATAGCTTTATTGAATGAAATCGAAAGTACAAGAAGAGTACATATCTTAATAGTTAAGCATAGAAACGCCTAAGCTTGTCGATGTGCCATGAATTGGGTACGTCCGTACCATCCAGGTGAGCTAACCTGTAAGACGTTGGTCGTGTGACCTCCTTGATCATGAAGGGCCCTTCCCATGGAGTTGCGAGTTTATGGACACAGCCTGATTCGTCTTCCACTTCAGGACCAGGTCCCCGACCACGAAGAACTGCTCTTTAACGTTCTTGTTGTAGTACCTACGCAAGACAGCAAGGTATTTGGCTGTATGTACACAAGAATCGAGCTGCTTCTCTTCTGCACTATTCACTTCTAGCTCCCGCACTTCGTTGACCCTGCCTTCATCGAAGTTCTCGACCCGTGCTGATTTGAAAGCTATATCTGCGGGGAGGACTGCCTCAGCGCCGTAAACCATAAAGTATGGAGAGACGCCGGTGTTACGACTGGGCTGAGTTCTGAGGCCCCAGACCACGGCTGGTAACTCTTTGAGCCATCTTCTGGGAGCTTTGTCGTTTTCTCTGTACATCCTCTTCTTCAATGCATCCAAAATCATGTTGTTTGCCCGCTCGACCTGTCCATTAGCTCTGGGGTGCACCACCGAGACGTATTTTACTACTATGCTCCTTTCATCACAGAAGTCCCAAAAAGCGTACCCGGTGAACTGAGTACCTAGATCAGTAATGATACTGTTGGGTATGCCGAAGCGGTGGATGACCTGGTCGAGGAATGTAATAGCCTTTTCTAAGGATGCCTGTACCAGAGGCATGTATTCTATCCACTTAGAAAATTTATCGATCAACACAAAGACACATGTGAATTTCCCAGGAGCCGGTTTGAAGGGCCCGATCATATCCAGTCCCTAGCATGCGAAGGGCCAAGAGGCTAGTATTGTCTAGATCTCATGTGCTGGTACGTGGATTCGCTTGGCGAAGAACTGACAACCCTCACAGTGGTGGACTAGCTTCTCTGCATCGGCTACTGCTGACGGCCAATAGAACCCTGCTCGGAAAGCCTTACCGACCAGCGTTCTTGAGGCCGCGTGGTTGCCACAGGAGCCAGAGTGGATTTGGTCCAGGAGATGTTTGCCATCCTCCTGGGTTATACACTTCATCAAGATTTCCTCCTTTGCATTCTTGCGCCATAACTTGCCGTCAACGAGCAGGTACTGCTTACTGCGATGCATCAGGCGCTCGTTTTCTATCCGATCAGTGTAACTGCTGCCATCTGTTAGGTACTTGATGAAAGGTATTCTCCAATAGGGCTCATGAGTGGTCGGAGGCGGCTCGGTGGTGCTCGACACCGGAATCGTAGCCACCAATTGCTGGTCTAGAGGCTTGTCGACCGTGGAATCTTCCTCTTCGATGGAAGGCGTGTGCAGGTCTTGGACGAATATGCCATGTGGGACTTTGGCTCGGGATGATCCTAACTTTGACATCGCATCCGCTGCTTGATTTTTGTCCCGGACCATGTGTATGCACTCGATGCCATAGAACCTGCCTTCCAGCTTTCTGATCGATTTGCAGTATGCGTCCATCTTTTCGCTGGTCGTGTCCCAGTCCTTGTTGAGTTGGTTGATGACTAGAGCCGAGTCTCCGTAGACATAGAGATGTTTAACACCAAGCTCAACCGCAATGCGCAAACCATGTAGGCATGCTTCGTACTCGGCAGCATTATTAGATGCTAGGAAATAAATCCTGAGGACATACTGGAGCTGCTCCTTAGATGGTGACACGAAAAGTACTCCTGCTCCCACACCATCAATGTTGAGAGAGCCATCGAAGTACATCGTCCAATACTCGTTGGACCCCGGAGAGGCAGGCGTGCTTAAGTCTGTCCACTCGACGATGAAATCAACGAGTGCCTGAGACTTGATTGTAGTACGGCTTGCAAATTCCAAGGAGAAGGGGCATAGCTCCATTGCCCATTTGATGATGTGCCTGTTTGCATCCTTGTTGCTATTGATGTCTCGTAGAGGGTACTTAGTCGTGACCACCACACGATATTCGTCGAAGTAATGTTTCAACTTTCGGGATGTTATCAGTATGGTGTCGATCAACTTCTGAATCTGTGGGTACCTAGTCTTGGACTCATTGAGTACCTCACTGATGAAATAGATTGGTCGCTGTACCTTGTAGATGTGGCCGGGCTCGTCGCGCTCGACCACCATGGCCGTGGAGACCACTCGATTAGTAGCCGCAATGTAAAGCAGGAGTGTTTCGCCTTCTCTAGGAGCAGTGAGGACTGGAGGTGACGTAAGGTATTGTTTTAGCTGTGTGAAGGCAGCGTCTGCTTCCTCCGACCACTCAAACTTTTCGGATGCTTTGAGCAGTTTAAAGAACCGTAATCCTTTTTCGCCTAATCTTGATATGAAATGGCTGAGGGCGGCCATGCATCCGGTAAGCTTCTGAACATCCTTCACCTTTTTGGGCGGCTTCATGTCCAAGACAGCTTTGACTTTCTCCGGGTTAGGGCGTATGCCGTCGTGACTGACGACGTTGCCAAGTAGTATGCCGGAAGGAACACCAAAGATGCACTTTTTTGGATTTAATTTCCACTAGAATGTGTTAAGGGCTGCAAAGGTGCGTTCCAGGTTGTCAACAAGGGTATGTGCTTCCTTGGTTTTGACAACTTTATCATCAACATAAGCCTCGACGAGGTCATCTTTTATCTCGTCTTTGAGGCAGGCCTGTATAGCGCGTTGGTAGGTGGCCCCGGCGTTCTTGAGCCCGAACGACATGGTCGTCCTTTTTGAGAGCGATTTGGTGATAACCAGAGTAGCAATTGAGAAAGGAAAGCAGCTCGCAACCGGCGGTTGAATCTACGACCTCGTCTATGCTAGGTAAGCCGAAGGGGTCCTTAGGGTAGTGTTTGTTGAGATCAGTGTAATCAACACACATTCTCCATTCATTATTCTTTTTGCGTACAAGAACCAGGTTGGCTAACCACTCCGGATGATACACTTCTTTGATAAATCTGGCTGCCAAAAGCCGCGTAACTTCTACCCTAATCGCCTCCTTTTTGTCGCGAGCGAACCGTCGTAGCTTCTGCTTGATAGGTTTGGCCCTGCCGTTGACATTCAAGGAGTGCTCGATCAAGTTCCGAGGTACACCGGGCATGTCAGCAGGTTTCCATGCGAACACATCCATGTTGCTCCTCAAGAACCTGACGAGCACGTCTTCCTATTTGGGATCTAGGTTGGCCCCGATAAGGGCTGTTTTGCTGGGATCACCGTCGACCAGCTAGATCACCTTGTGCTCCTTGGACTTGATGTTCTTGCATGGAGCCTCAAGCTCCAGGATCTCCAGGTGGTCGACTGAGGTCTTCTTGGCGTCGAGCATGGTCTTGGCCATACGAATAGAGAGGTCGTGAGCCTCTGCTATTTTGAAACTATCGTCCTCGCAGGTATAAGCTATGTACACGTTGCCTCGGAGGGTTAGAACTCCTTTCTCGGTAGGCATCTTGAGCACTAGATACCTATAATGAGGTGTGGCCATGAACTTGGTGAGCGACGGTCGACCAAGAATAGCATGGTAGGTGCCGTCAAAGTCAGTGACCACGAAGTTGACGTAGTTGGTGCGGAAGTGGTCCGAGGTCCCAAAATGCATAGGTAGCGTGATCTGCCCGAGAGGTGTAGAGCTCTGTCTGGGGAGAACACCCCAGAACTGTGCCTCATACGACTTGTGGTCCGCCTGGGCTATCTTTAGGGCGAGCAGACTGTTCTTGAATAGTATATCGATGGAGCTGCCATCGTTGATCAGTACTCTGTCGAACTGAACCTTGTTGATACAAGGATCGAGGACCAGGGGAAAACGTCCTAGCTCAGGTATTGCGGCCCATTGGTCCTTTCTGCTGAAGGAGATTTCCCGGTGAGACCACGAAGGGAGCCGCGGATCGGTGAGGAGGTTGTCGGTGTTGGCCACGTTCAAGCAAGCGCGGGCGAGCAACTTGCGTTCTCGTTTGGTCTCGATGGACACTTTGCCTCCGATGATGGTGTGCACGCGATCGGTTGGCTTGACGTACTTGTGACAAGGATCTGCGTCTTCGCCGTCGTTATCCTCGTTGCGATGTTCCCCTATGTCGTTAGGCTTGTCAGATGTATCCAGAGCCTGTTGATGCGTGTAGATAGACTTGAGAACGCAGCAATTCTCCATGGTATGGTTTGACTTAGGATGGAGCTAGCAGGGCCCTTTCAATGCTTTGGCGTAGTCGTCTTCATAGTTACGATGTCCGCCACCTTTTTTAACGGTGTTGACCTCGCCGTCGTCTTCCCGAGCACGCTTGCCCCTGTAATCGTCACGGCGGTTACGCCGCTGATTACGTTGGTTGCGGTGGTCACGGGAGTCGTTGCGCTGGTTGCGGCGGTCAAAATTGTCGTTCCGACCACGGTTGCCGCGGTAGTCGTCGCGGTGTGGGGGGTGGTCGGAGCGTGGAACCCTTGCTGCTTCTTCAATAATTATCTTTTTAGCATCATCGGCGTCCGCATATTTCTTAGCAGTGGCCAGGAGCGCTGTGACCAATTTAGGTCTCTTGTGGAGGAGCTTGTCCCTTAGGGCGTCGTGGAAGCGGAGGCCAGTGATGAAAGCCTCGATTGCCTCGTTGTCGGAGATTAATGGGACCTTGATGCGCATCTCTGAGAAACACCGGACGTACTCGCGTAGTGGCTCATCTTTTCAATCTCGAATCCGTTGCAGATCATATTTGTTGCCAGGTTGTTCACAAGTAGCAATGAAGTTGTCGATGAAGGCTTGCTTGAGCTCTTGCCGAGAATCAAAGTAGTTCGCCGGGCAAGCTGACCAGCCATTGGTGACCTGCATGGCCAACAGCGACTGGGAAGTAGTTAGACATGACGTGCTCGTCAGCCATGGCTGATCTACACGTAGTTTCATAGAGCATGACCCATAATTCAGGGTTCTCCTTGCCGTCGTACTTCTAGAGCTTCTCGAGCTTGAAGTTCTTGGGCCATATGACTTGGCGAAGGTGCAGAGTAAACTGCTTCAAACCCGGTGGGCCGTGGGCAGTGTCATATTCCATACGGCGATAGCTTTCATGGGATGCATGATCGTTGGCTCTCTGGTTGATGCGAGCGTGCAGATCACGTCCTCCGAGGTAATGGCGGAGATCGTTATTGCCATCGCGGCGATCTCGGTTGCCATCTAGATTAGCCCTACGACTGTGGTTATCACGGCGATTGTCGCAGTTGTCTCGGTGGTTATCGTCCCGGACGTCGCAGCGGTTGTCCTCCCGACGGCGGTTGTCATCCCGACCACCATCATGGCCACCATTTCCGCCTTGACGGTTGTCTGATGGGTCGTTGTTGCGCGAGCCACGTTGGTTGGGTGGCTATGAGCGACTTGAGTACTGGCGGCTGTGGCTTGACTCGACTGAGACGGATGGAGCCTGGGCTTGATTTACAATCTCTGCGGTCTAGGCCATAGCAGCCGTCAGATAGGCTTGTATTTCATCGCGAACTGCTTGGGTTTCCGGGGTATTGGGTAGCCGTTGCATCGTCGCCATAGCAATGGCTACATTGGCGCTTGGAGTCCTGAAGACCTATTTGTCCCCCACCCTGTCGGAAAGCATTGTTGAGGTCGCGTGGCTAGACCCTTATGCGTCGTGCCTCCTCTTCTGCTTTAGCTTCGATTTGCCGGCGATTAAATCAGTCAATATTGCGTGCTTCGTGTGCAATCCTTTCTTGTTCTGTTTCGCCAACTGCTGGCGGTTTGTCATTGCTGACAACATTGATCAAATCCCCTCGCCATGGCGGGAAAGACGGGAATTGTGGGAACCCCGGGGCGTGGTCTGGGATATCCAGATCTTATTCGACGCCTTCATCGTCGTGATGCTGGAGCTCGGTTTGGACGGAGGCATTAGATGCGATGCCAGACGAGGAGCTGGAGTCACCCTCTTGGACCGTATGGATGGACCCTTCTTGATAATCCTCAATCCAGATCATGTTGACGAAGTTGCTTGGCCTCGGCCGAGGCTGATGTACAAAACACAGATCCGAGCAGCGTTGTATGTTATATGTGTAGTTGGAGGCAACGTTTCATAGGCCGTAGGGCTGGGCCTGGTAGTTCTCCATCGAGGCTTCGTACTCGAAGAGCCAGAGACCCATCGCGGAGGCTGGCCGGAGACGAGCGGAGCACCCTTCAGGAGTAGATATGACCGCGAGATCTGTACCAAGTCATGCAGGACGACTAGCCCGAGCTGGTCGGGTAGATCTATTGTGGGGAGCGGTTACCTGCTCATTAGGTTGACTTTGAATTGTACTTACTAGAGCTAGGGTTTCAGCGAGTTTGGTGCCGACCCGATCGATGGAGTCGAGCAGGTCGGTGTTGTCGATCTGCTTCCCTTTGTAGCGAGGGAGGGGACGACGGGTTGTCAGCGTGGCTGAAGATGATTTAGGCATGGTCGGAGCCAGATGTACCGTGGTCAGAGCCAGATGTACCATGGTCGGAGCCAGATCCATTGTGGTCAGAGCTGTATCCACCATGGTCGGAGCCGTATCCACCATGGTCGGAGCCGTAGTCGATGCAGGTGAAGTAGTGGTCGACGCAGATTGAATCCGCGCTTCCTCCGTGGTCATGGCGATGAAGTCGTCGGAGCCAGTGGTCTAGGTGATCTGGCCGACGATGAACGTGAGGCCGTTCGGCGTAGCCATGGAGCCGGAGATGATGACCATCTTGTTTGCTTGGAGAGCAGTACGCACACCCCCTACCTGGCACGCCACTGTCGACGAAATATGGTCGGCAGTCTACCTAGGGGTATGCCCAAGGTAGTAGATTGTCGGTAGACAGATGCGCAAGCCACAAACAAGACGGTGACGCAAGACAGATATGAGGTTTTATCCAGGTTCGGCCGCCAAGAAGGCGTAATACCTACGTCCTGCGTCTGATTGTATTGCTGTATGTCAATGAGAGATCTTTTTTAGAGGGGTCCCCTGCCCACCTTATATAGTCCGGGGGGTAGGGTTATAGATTTGGAAACTAATCCTAGTCAGTTACAATTGCCATAAGTGGCCGGATAAGGATTCCTATTCTAACCGACCAAGATCTTGCCTGATCACCAAATCTGTCTTGACTCCTTGCACGGGACTCCGAACAGGTTGGCCAGGCCACGCGTCGTCTTTTGGTGGACCGGACCCACTGATCCGGGCCGGCCCAAGCTTAGCCGTAAGGGTATAGGGGTTAATACCCCCACAAAAGGGTATTATAAATGTGCCAGAGAAGAAATTCTATAACTTAAAGTCCCATGACTGTCACGTTCTCATGACGCAATTACTTCTAGTTGCATTAAGAGGAATTCTACCTCCAAATGTACGTCTAGCCACCGTGAAGCTATGTGCATTCCTCAATGCAATTTCTCAGAAGGCAATTGATCCAACTGATCTAGCTAAACTACAGAATGATGTGGTTCAATGTCTCGTCAGCTTTGAGTTGGTGTTCCCTCCTTCCTTCTTTGATATCACGACACACCTCCTAGTTCACCTAGTCAAGGAGATTTCCATTCTCGGTCCTATGTTCCTACACAACATGTTCCCCTTAGAGAGATTCATGGGAGTCCTGAAGAAATATGTTCACAACCGTGCTCGCCCAGAAGGAAGCATCGCTAAGGGTTATGGAACAAAAGAGGTCATTGAGTTCTGTGTTGACTTTATTCCCGACCTTGACTTGATTGGTGTTCCTGAATCGAGACATGAGGGGAGACTAAGCGGAAAGGGGACACTAGGGAGGAAAACATATATTGGTACGGAGGATGATTATTTCAATAAAGCGCACTACACAGTTCTACAGAACTCCTCTTTGGTAGATCCGTATATTGAGACACACAAGGAGTGGTTACCCGACTGCCATTAAGAAGTGGAACAAAATGGAAGCAGACCTTCTTGCCAAGGGTATCACACCAGAATCACTCGAGTGGGGAGAGCGTGCAAAGAATTGGTTTTTTGCTCATGGGGGCACACTGGACTAGGAGACAGGGAAGTGCGTTTATGGCGCAAGACTGCAAGAAGCAGCAGAAAGATTGTTTTATGCTGAGAGAGCTACTGCTAGTGGTGTGTTCAGGCCCAACAGAGAGAAGGATGAACTGACATACGCCATCGGGACTATTGAATACGGTGGCCGAACTAGAGGCAAAGGAAGTGTCTCATGGGAGCATGGATTCCCTCAGAACAGACCTTCCTACAGAAGCCGCCAGAGAAAGAAGGAAGAAGAGGCACAGCGGCTCCAGAGGTTGGAGGAAGCGGTGCGTGAAGCACAGGAGCGGGAAAAAAACCTTGAAGCGAGAATGCAGCAGGAAATCAGAAGGCAAGTGCAAATAGCAGTGAGTGCAAGCAAGCAGGCATTAGAGCCAGGAATCAACATTAGCCCCCCTGCTCAGTTGAAAAGCAGCTACGCTTCCACGGAGATACCAAATCAAGGGGACACAGGACTGCGCTTCCCTATGGATGACATCACTGAACCTTGTACATCGTGTGAGCTACACATTCCGAAGGGGAATTCCACAATCAAGGTGGCTATCGGTCTTGTTAATCCTATCGACCGAACCAAGACACCAAAGATTCATGGGAATATAATCCAAGGATATGCTACCATCTCGGTAGATAAAGCTGAAAAAGGTTTTAGTGATTTGCCTCTTGACATTCCTGGATGTGATGGCGAGAAGACTCTAGGAGAAGCAGAGAAGACATTCATTCTATGGCGCAAGCGCTACATCATCATTCCCAGGATGTCGCCTCCACCTCCTCCTGAGCTACCTCACCATAGGTGCGGATGAAAACACTACATCATTAATTTATATTGGCTTAAATAATTAACAATCTGCTCATAATAATATGCATTCCTTTTTTTGTAGAAGATCCTCCCCCAACCTAAGTCCAATTGTTCAATCGCCAGATCATCATAGTGCTCTGTACGATGATAATGTGTTGGAAGGCGAGGCTGCATCCACACCATCTCCAAGGAGGTCTCCAACGCCGCAGCCGCCACCTCCAAGGAGGTCTCCAACGCCACTACCACCACCTCCAAGGAGGTCTCCAACGCCTCCCCCGCCCCCGCCCCCACCTACCAAGAAGCAACTAGCAAGAGGCCAGCCCCACAAATGAAGAACCAGCCCCCACCGGCAAAGAAAGCCACCGTGAAACCAAGGGCTATTCCCAAAATAATATCTGAAGAGAAGGAAGAAGTAACTAATGCATATAAAAAAGATATGTCCAGATTCTATGACAAACTTAAAAAGGATCAAGAAGTAAGGAGAAACCCAGAGAAACATACTTCTTCGTAGCTCCAGATATTCTAAGAAAAAAGGTGGCTTCTTACCAGCAACAACATCGGGAATCTCATAAGCCGTCCAAAGCAACGTTAACGGACTATGACCGCACTCTCAGCAAGTCAATTGAGGTGGCACAGAAAAAGAAGCGGGCAGGGAAAGGAGTTGCACAACTCGGACAACAATCGCACCAATCAGTCCCCCCGCTAGTTGTTGGTAATGAATATGGCTCGAATTTAGGATTAATGCATCAGACAAACAAACCTCCGGATGTCGATTTGGATCACCTTGGTGAATTTATGGAAGAGACTGGTCTCGACCTTTACTAGATGTTTTGTGATAGAAACATTGAGAGTGCAGCGGAGGTTGATATTTGGAAGAAAAAATTTGTACTAGGCCAGAGTCTATACAACCCTCAAGCCTTAGGTGATCTGGGGACGCAAATGTACCTGCTAAACAAGTGGTACATGCAGGCGTCTACCGGTGGATACTTCTGCGTTGGTGTCAGAATTAGAGACGAACATTGGTTCCGTGGCGATGATGTTATGTATGTTGACTTTGCAGAATTTCATCAACTATGCCACCTGACCTCTCTAGACAAAGTTATCATTAGCTGCTATTGCTTGTAAGTAATAATTCTTTTGATCTATTATTAAACTCATCATATGTGTGTATATGCATATAAATTATCCTAACAAGTACTATATATATGTAGATTTACAATGACAGAGCGCAGAAAGAAAGGCTGCAATGAAATTGGTTTTGTTGATCCCCATATAGTATTCAAAGACCCAGTTACTCCAAAGCCTAATTGGAAGTCTGAGTCAGAGAGTAACCTCATGAACTTCTTAGTGAACCAACGCCACAAGAAGGATATACTCTTCCCCTACAACTTCAAGTGAGTGTTAACAATGTCGATCATCCTTAATGGCTCATA
The DNA here is from genome assembly GCF_019320115.1 of Miscanthus floridulus. Classification (NCBI taxonomy): domain Eukaryota; kingdom Viridiplantae; phylum Streptophyta; class Magnoliopsida; order Poales; family Poaceae; genus Miscanthus; species Miscanthus floridulus. The sequence goes on along the minus strand of NC_089589.1, from coordinate 20,941,184 downwards.
TGTTGATTCTAGTTAATTAATGAGTGTTATGCGTTATATCCTATAAACACATGCAACAATCACTGGATATTGATGGACATCGATCTGGTGAAAAGTCACTTGATAATCTATGACTTGATGAGAAAACCACAACAAGACTACCAAGATATGATAGATATTATCCAGAGGTAATTTCGGTATCTCTAGCAACTATATATACACACAAACATGATGATTAACTATATCTAATGACGTGGCAAATTTTTTATTGGGCAGTGTTTGGAAAACCTTTATTGAGAAGCAACACATGGGAAAATGCAAAGCACCACTGAATGTAATCCCTTTGAAAGTAAGTCTCCTAAATCGCATCATCTTTATTAATTAAACATATAGCTTTCACCAGATCACCAGATTGGATGACAAATCTTTTTCTCGTAAAGTGGTGTCTGAGGCAGGAACAGGGGAACAACTACTGTGGTTACTATGTTTGCGAGTTTATCAAGCAGGTCTCCCAAAGAACTCCTACAGAGAGACTCAAAGTACGTTAAAAATACACTATATATTCATTTAATTATTATTATTGATTGTGTTACTATGTCTTTATATATATATGTATGTACATATATTAATTTATTTTCCTTTAATTCAAACCTGTAGGCTCGATGGTTGGAGGAAAAGGTCATACGGCAAGACCAGTTCAAAGCAATTCAAGAGTCTATAGCCGGATTTTTTAATGACCAGGTCATCGATTCCAAGGGTGAGTTCTACTTCGACCCAACACTGCCATGGAAGCCAAGCTAGAGGTTGAGAGGAAACTTGTTATATCACAACACCTGTAATACAATCTTTTGTAATATATGCATATGAAATAATATAATGTAAAATACACATATGCATGCATGCATGTAAATATATATATGATGCATGCATGCATATATATATATAGTTCTATGCTTGAATTGTGTCATTTAATACGTTCATTGTGCTTGAACCGAAACATACTATATATACGTGCGTATAAATGTATTATTAGCAGCGTACAATATGACTTTGAAAACCTATTTTGAAAAGAAAACAAAAAAATAAAAAGAAAAGAAAAAAGAAAAAAAATAACATTTAGTCCCGGTTGGTATTACCAACCGGGACTAAAGGGTGCCGGCCCCGTGGCATGTCAGGAGGCACCACCGGGACTAAAGGTCCCCCTTTAGTCCCGGTTGGTGTTACCCACCGGGACTAAAGGTCCCCCTTTAGTCCCGGTTCCTGACCCGGGACTAAAGGACCGCCCTTTAGTCCCGGATGCTTGCTCCCGGGTGGGGAACCGGGACTAGAGGGGGTTCCCCACCAGGAATAAAGCCCTTCTCTGTACTAGTGCCTGTATCTAGCGGGGGCGTATGAGCATACTCGCTAGGTGTAGCCCTTGAGCACCTGTCCAATTAGTAAATTGGTCAGGGGGTTAACTTCATCGTAAAGACGTTTACTAAGGAGTTTATATAACCCTGGTGTTCACTACAAGAGATCAGGCTCTCCATGTCACTTTTCGAATGACATAACTCTTATATGTCACAAGATGGTCCTGATTATGATAATTTTGCGGGAGATGACAAATGTTTATGATAGAATTATATTTTGGTTATAAATGTCAGCTCAAAGTCGTCACAACCTGGTCACAAAAAAAAGTCGTCACAACCTAATTCTGTGAAACATTTGTGATGATATTTATGGACATGCTTGACTGTCGTAGTCCCAGTAATCTATTTGAAGTTCTCATACTGTGAAATTCAAATTTTCGAATTGTTCAAACGAACTGGGATGGAGGAATGACCAAAACCAAAGATGTAAATCTCGATGAGGTCTATAGCTTTATAGTTGATAAGTTTTATATTTGAAATCATTTATGTTTCTAAAATTCTATTTCATGTTCTTATATTTTGAAATTTAATTTTTTGAATTGTTCAAAAGAACTCAGAAGGAGAAATTCACAACCAAATAAAGTGTATATCTCGACGAGGTCCACAACATTGTAATTGACAACCTTTTCATTTCAAATCATTTACCTTCCAAAAATTTTGTTTGAAGTTCTCATATTTTAAAAATTCAAATGTTCTAATTGCTCAAAAGAACTCGGATGGAGAAATGACCACAACTAAAAGTTGTCGATCTTTATGAGGTCTACAACTTTGCAGTTAATGACTTTTTCATTTGAAATCATTTATCATCCTAAAATTTTGTCTGAAGTTCTCAATTTTGAAATTCAAATTTTTGAATTGTTGGGTCGAATTGTTGGGCCTATTTCCATCTCTAACTCATTCCAATCCTTGTTGGGCCAAATTCTAGCTTTTTCCATCCTTAGCCCATTGCAATTTTTCTATTATTAACTAAATAGAGAAGGCAGAATGTGATGAAAACTTAAGAGCAACTCCAACAGCTAGGCTAAAATTAGTAGCCAAATTCTATTGTTTAGTCATTTTGTAAAATAGAAAACTCCTCAAAAAAGAAGAGGTCCACAATAACCTTGCTATTTTACAAAGTCAGATAGCGAGCACCCGTGGTTCGCTATATATGGCGACCAAAAATCAAGGGATAGATAGCTTTCTATTCTACGAAGTCGGATAACACATCTGTTGGAGTTTATTTTTGCTATAAAAAATCTAAAATAGCCTCCACATCAAAAGTAGCCAAGTTGTTGGAGTTGCTCTGTTTTTATACTCCAAAACCTTTCACATGCTATATCCTACATATATGTTGGTGTGTAAAACTTTAACAAACTTGAAACTGATTTGCTATTTTCCATATTTTAAATAAATTTCTACGTGCGTATCGAACGTGATTCCAAATTGAACTCCATGTTCCTCTACCAAGATTCAAAAATTCACAAAGAATGTAACTAGGGTCATATGATTTTACTATAGCCCATATCTAGAAGATAGATGGAAAAAATTATTTGTTTCCTACGAATAACTCATCCTCTCCTATTTCCAAATTACCATACAACAAATGTAATAATATCTAAATTTGGTTAGAGAATTCTACAGACTTGCGTGACAATATGTTTTTGTTGTATATCACTCCGTAAACTCTCAAATGGTTTTAACATATTGGTACGACATATTGTTTACAAATAGCTACACCTCTTATATAAATATATGACTAAGTGAGAGATGTATCCATTTATGAACGATGTATAGTCCCACTTTACTAATTTTTTTTAATTTTTTAATGAAATGTTTATGGACCCAAAATATATTGTTATGCAAGTTTGTACAATTTTCTGACCAAATTAGCTACTATTGCAGTTATTTTATGGAAGAGGAAAATTCACGGGCGGTCCTTCAACTTGGGGGGTGTCATCTGGGTCCCTCTCTACATTCAAAATGTCAATTCTAGGTCCATAAACATGTCTTTGGGTGTCATCCAGGTCCAAACCCGCTTTGGATGTTGACGTAGAGCGCTGGCGTGGCTCCTATATGTGACGTCCACATGTCAGTTGGTTATATTTCTATTTATTTTTATTATTCTGCTGATGTTGCACACTGACTTTTTAAAAAATAATTCACACTTTTTCATATGAGCTCGGATGAAGACAAACTTTATATTAAAACTATAGCCCTCGACAGGTTCTACAACTTTGTAGTTGAAAAGTTTTTGAATTGAAACTATTTAGGGTCCTAAAATATTGTTGTAAGTTTGCAGATTTTAAAATTCGAAATTTAAAATTATCAAAAAACCTCAGATGCTGACAAGGTGTATATGAAAGTTATAGTTCTCAATACAATCTACAACTTTGTGGCTGAAAAGTTTTTTATTTGAGCTCGTTTAGTATCCCAAATATGTGTTCTAAGTTTATAGATTTTGAAATAAGAAACTTAGAACACATATTTGGGACACTAAATAACTTCAACTAAAAAACTTTTTAACTACAAATTTTTAGATCGTATTGAGGACTATAAATTTCATATAAACCATGCCAACATCCGAGATTGTTGAATATTTTTGAATTTCAAATTTCAAAATCTACGCACTTACAACAATATTTTGGGACCCTAAACAATTTCAATTCAAAAACTTTTCAACTACAAAGTTGTCGATCCTGTCGAGAATTATAATTTGTATATAAAGTTTGTCTTAATTCGAGCTCCTATGAAAAAGCTATAAATTATTTTTTGATAAAGTCATCGTGCCACATCAGCAAAAAATAAAAATAATCAGAAATATAACCAACTGACATGTGGGGCCCACATGTAGGAGCCACGCCAGTGCGCCAGCGGGTTTCGACCCGTTTGGACCTGGATGACACCCGAAGCCAAGTTCATGGACCCAGAATTAGCATTTTGAAAGTGAAGGGACCTAGATGGCACCCCTTGCCAACTCGAAGGATCGCCCGTGAATTTTCCTGTTTGTGGAATTACCTTACAAGGATTACTATAATATCTAAATTTGGTTAGAAAATTCTACAACCTTGCATGATAGTATGTTCTTGTTGTGTAATTATTCTATAAAAACTTCAAATAATTTTAATAAAGCTATATGGCCAAGTGAGAGATGTCTCTGTTTGTGAACGATCTATAGTCTCACTTTATTTTTTTTTAATTTTTAGGGAATGCTTATGGACCCAAATTATGTTGTTATGTCAATTTGTAAAAAAAATGGACAAAATTTATTTACTATTATAGTTACTTTATGGAATTACCATATGATAATTGTAATAATATCTAAATTTGGTTAAAAATTCTACAAACTTCCATGATAGCATGTTTTTGTTATATAATCATTCTATAAAAATCTTAAATGGTTTTAACAAAGCAGTATGAAACATTGTTCCCAAATGGACACAGCTCTGACATAGTTATATGATTAAGTAAGAACTGAGATATATATCTATTTGTGAACAATGTATAGTCCCACTTTATTAAAAATGTTTGAAACTTTTAGGGAATACTTGTGGACCCAAATATATTGTTCTGTAAATTTGTAGAATTTTCTAATCAAATTTAGTTATTATTGCCATTATAGTAATTCTTTATTTGAGCATAATGACTATATATGATGACCTTTAATTTACTTTTACACTCTTCTAAATACTTATTGTTTAATTCCTACTGCCCTGTTTTTTCTCTCTTTCCAAATCAGAGTACGCAGATGACACCCAAGTAACCCAAAGTAGTTTTTTGTTCCTGCTGCCCGGTTTTTTCTGTACCCTAAGCTTTGTCGAGCACCTCATCCCTGTTTTTTTCTGTGTCCTGAGATTTGTTGAGCATCTCATCCCTTTATTATGTTGTTCCATAGCCATGCAGCAATATTTTAACTTTTGGTATATAGCCTTAGGATGTTCACGCCTACTTACACATGGATATAATAATATATTTGAATATTCACGTCCATAGATGACCATAAAATAACATACTTGTTTTTCTCAATTAAGCACAGAATTATGAATTTGTTTGTTAACCTGTACCTCAGTGGGGATTTGCTTCGCCGGCACCACAATGTCGGGCTCGAGATAGTGCGCTATCTGCGCACCGCGAAGAGCAGACAGCACCTGGGCGCTCCATAGGGGAAAATTCCCTTTGCCCAGCTTCTCGGTGATGGGACAACCGATCAGAGAGAACGATTGTTGAAGCGCGGAAGAGGAAGCCATTGAGAATATTGTGGACTAACCTAGCTCTGATTACCATGTGAAAATGGTTGGAACGTGATGCCCTCTTAGGCTCATGGCTTTGTGTTAATATAGCCAGGAAGAGCCCCTGGCGTGGCGGTACAACTTGTACAATAAGAAGAAGCTAACTACTTTTGGTAACTCTAGATTACATCACAAAATTACATCAATCAGGAGATACCTATCCTATCTAACCGAAGCCGTGATACTTGTCTTCACCCGCAATCCAAGCCTGAGCGCACAACCAATCTTCAGGAGATATCAATCAACCATCAATCAACCAGATATTGCGGTCATGTGATCTTATTGGATATTCTTAACAAGGCTGTGTATATGTGATCATTTCTTTATACAAATCCTACTACTTTCAATGACTTCCACAGTCCCAAAAGAGTGTCACTATAGGTCGTGTTGGTGAAACTATCTAGTTTCGTTAAATTTGTAGAAAATATTAGCAACATTTATATCTCTATGTTAAATAAGTTTATTATAAAAATATATTCAACGATTAAAACTATCATAAAAAGCCCGTCTCTTCTAGTGACCATTGCTAGCAATTATATGGTTCTATTGATAGATTGTTGAGCGCACTATCAGTATCTACATACATTCTCCACAGACAGCTGATCTTGGAATACATTATTAATTTCTGATTACCATATCTCTCCAGGAATTTTGGTCGCATTTTTTGTTGCCCTGCTGATTGCTATTCTTTTAAACCAAGTTTTCCTCAATAAGGAGAAGAAAAGACAAAGGTAGTTTGAGCAGCACGGAGGCCGCATGCTGTCGCGAATTCTCGAAACAGAAGGCAACAAGACCGTCAAGTTATACGAAAGAGGAGACCTAGTGAAGGCCACACACATGGCTTCCACAAGGCCAACATCGTCGGGGAAGGAGCACATGGCACCGTCCACAAGGCCACCCTCGGCACTGACACTGTCGAGGTGAAGCGATGCAAGCAGATCGAGAAGAGCCGGACGGATGAGTTCGTCCAGGAGCTGGTCTGCTCTGCCGCGTCGACCACCCAAACATCGTCAGGCTCCAAGGCTGCTGCCTCCATTTCAGGCACCCTTGCTCGTGTATGAGTTCGTGCCCAACGGGACCCTGAGTGATCTAGGCCCCGTTCGCTTCACTGAAAAAACAAGCCGAAACACGGTTCCGACTGATTTGTCGTGAGAGAAAAACACTGTTCTAGCTAAAAAAATAAACTGAAAAGTACGAATTATAAGACAAGCGAACAGGGCCCTAATTCATGGCAGGCCTCGGCGCCGGGTGATGTTGCCGACCCGGTTGAGGATCGCCGCGGAGGCCCTCGCGCACCGGCACTCGGAGCCGCACCGGACGCTCCACGGCGACGTCAAGCCGCAGAACATTCTGCTCGGCGACAAATTGGGTCGCCAAGGTGTCCGACTTTTGGTGCTCAACTATCAACGACAACGTGCAGGTGGTGCCCAAGGGCACGCTGGCCTACCTTGACCCTGAGTTTCTGCAGGATTTCCAGATAACCGAGAAGACCCCCATCTACAGCTTCGGGGTCGTCCTGATTGAGCTCTTGACTGGTAAGAACCCGCAGGCCAAAGAATGGAAGAACCTGACCACAACGTTTGAGGACAGGATGGGAAATGGCACCCTTGGTGAGCTTCTAGACGCTGACATAGTCGAGGAAGGGAGCATGGAACTGATCTATGCGGCTGCGAAGCTAGTGACCCGATGCATCGCTGCTCCGGGCAATGCAAGGCCGGCCATGGGACAGGTCGCCGTGGAGCTTCGGCGATTTTCATATGAAATGCCGGAAAGCCCTGAGGCGTGAGCGGCTCTCGAGGTTGAGGATGGCAGGTATAGCTGCACCGCTACTGAGGGCGAAACTACGGGACTTTCTAATGTTACCGCACTGAGTACAGAACTCGCAAGGTGATATGAGATCATGGTTTTAGATAGCAGGCTATAGCGCCTAGCTACTGGAGACAGACCACACCTATTGCTATTTTTGCTGCTATGTCAGCTAAGACCACTACATTGCACTTTAGTGCCGCTAAATTGCATAGTTTTAGCTTTCAAATAGCGGACTACTTCAATTTTAGCTATAATATTGACAATCTAGTTATTATATACTTATATTATGTTTTAAAGTTTGTTTCTTGGAAAATTGAACAATTGAATTTCATGAATTACGTTATAATATTATATGTTGTAAAGTTTTCTGGACTCCTAAAACCTTTGAAATACATTTGTGCCCAACATATTTTATGATTGTCAATCAAGTACTTATATTTTTCATTGTTTTCTTACAAAACGCTATATGTTATAGCTTCGCTATAGCTGCCCTATACCTTTATAGCTTCTGAAAAAAAGATGTCACTATGTTCTATAGCCAGTAATTTTAAACCTTGTATGAATGGAGAGTTTGCTAAAGCCTACGTTAATTGTGTTTTTTCGCAACAGTCGCGTGCTCTTATCTGTGTATTTTCTATGTTTATTCTTTGTTTATTACAGTTCATGGAATGCTTGGTGCACCGTCCTCCGTCCATCTAATATAAAAATGATGAAAATGGCGACCGAAAATCTAATAATCTGCACATTTGCCGGTGGCAGTTATGGTTGACGACTTCCCGTCAATCAGAGCTTCATAGTATAGTTGATACAATATGCGAGTCATCACTTATACGAGGGCATCTTTGTCCTTCGTAATGATATTTGTGAGTCGTGTACTGATCACATGGTCCAAACATGACATGGTGGCCGGATGCAAGCGATGCTAGTGCCGGCATGCTTTGATGCCTAGGAACGGTCTTGGACTACAATCTCAGCTTGCATTGCCACCACGAGCACAACTGGTTTCACACAAAGCCCGTTAAGACCCGCTCCATGAAAAACCATCTACTCTTATCAAAGCAGTTTGGTTTGGCTGCCAGGAATAGCATCCACGTCGGCCCGAATGACCCTAGCCGTCTGATCCTCCATCCCGTGGCCCTTATTACTTGAAGCGGATTCTCTTCGGAAACAGCTTCTACCGCTTCTCGTGACTTTCTCCGGCTTCCTCTTTTCTTTCCTTTAGCTTCTCTGGCTTCTCGTCCAAATCCACAAGACCAAATATATACCCAGCTTCAGCTTCTACTTCTACACAATTCCCCTTCTCGATTCTTCTCCTTCCCGACCTCGACGCTTCTGCTCCCGTAGACGTCGCCTCCGCCGCGTCCGCGCCCACCTTCCCTTCCTCTCTCTCCCTCTCCCTCTCCCTCTCGCCCGACAGGGCGGTGTGCCGGCTGGGTCCAGCGCCGCCGGATGGCCATGCGCCGCGCTGGCGGGGCGACGGTGTTGAGACTTGCCGTCTCAGACGGTGAGGAAGCGGTAGGGCCTCCGCCCTATGAGTGTAGTAATCGGGCGGAAGCTTTGGAAGGGTTGGCACGGCAAGTGGGCGTGTAAGGGAGTGACGCGTAATGCTGTGGTTTCATTAATACATTCACCAACCTCCCCGTACTGTTACAAGTGTTCCCTATTTATAGGGCTCAACTACCGCCTTTGCGGTGTTTACAACAGTGCCCCTCAACTGCTACAGTATATTCTGGGAATATTCCTCTACTTGCTCTTCGTCTCGGGGGTAATCTTGCCACGCCGCCATTAGATATTGGGCCTGCGTGACCAACCAGCCCAACGGACCTCAGGATTCGTTGATGGGCCTTCGGCCCTCCGCCGTCGTTCTCCGCCCTGTCTAGCCCCAGGGTTCGGCGATGAACCCTCGGGCCCCCGCCTGCGGTCTCGCCTCAGGTACGCCAAAAGCCACCGACCTCCGACGCCCGGTTCAGTCGTGCTCCTGCTCGGGCCTCCGCCCATATGAGCAGAGGCCGAACCGGAGCGCCAGCGCCGTCCATGAGCGCCTTCCTTTGCTTACCTGCACACACATATTAGACGTTGGCATTTGATTAGGCCTATCAGTGGGGCGGCCTACCGCCCTCTTCGCCCGGAGGTGCCTGCACGCCTAACGGGCGGAGGCTACGCCGAGGTTGCATGCAGCGTCCTACGAGCACAGTCTGAGAAACTGTCATCTTTCCAGGGTCAGGGTCTGGAGGCATGGTGGCTGGGCCTTCGTTAGGTGATCGGTCGGAGACGTCTCTACGAACTGCTAACCGCTGTAGGTCTCCACTACTCTCGGAGGTCGTGTTACAACAGTTCCCCCCTTTTGAGACCACGGTCCGCCTGAGCGTCTCGTGAGCTCAAAACGCCTTAAGCGAGGACGTCCCCGGGGGCGGAGACTGCGCGTGGTCATGTCTCCGACCGATCCCCGCTGGTTCCCCCCTGGCCCGCTCTGGCGCGGCCGCTGGTCTTGTTAAGGTTGCCGTTGGGCTACAAATCTAGCCATTGTGCAGCTTGCAACTTATACAGGGGTTACCGTTGGGCGGTGGGCGAACTATCCGGAGATGACCGTTGGGCGCCAGGCACACTATCCGGGGGTGACCGTTGTACGGCGAGAGCCAAACCGCCCGCCCGCGGCCTATATAAGGGCGGTGTTGGTGGCGGGGTCCCCCCCCCCCCCCCCCCGCACGAGTCATTCATTTTTGTTGCGACGCCAGAAATCATTCTCTGCTTTCTTTGCTTTCGCTTGAGCTGCCTTCGCGCGTTCCTTCTTTCCACTTGCGCCTTCCTCCCAGGTTGCCACCGCGGTGGCTTTCTTTTCTGCCTTCGCCCATACTCGCCGGCCCGCCTTCTTCGGACCCTATCGCCACCTTCTTGGTGTTAGGGTAGGCGGCTGGAGTGCGTGTTTTGAAGAGTGCATGGTTGCCTCTGCCTCTGCGCTGGAATTTGAGAAGCTGGTGGAGGAGGATTTGGGGAGTGTCTCTGCCTCTGTCGGGGACCTGATCGCTGCAGATCCCGGAGATATGGCGATTAAGTCATGGGATTTCGGCCCCTCGTCCATTACTGATGAGGCGGTTGCGGAGATGTTGAAGGAATCTTGTTTTCCTTCTTCGAGGGTAAAAATCCCTTCGCCTGGCCAGACTGTTCCGGAACCGGAGGAGGGATATGCGGTGGTGTTTTGGGACTTCTTCACCTGCGGCCTCCGCCTTCCTTACATCCCCTTCCTCCACCGGGTGTTGGAGACCTTCAATGTCCAGCTCCATCATCTGACTCCTACTGCCTTCCTCACGCTCAGCAAATTCTGCTGGGCGTGTGTTTCTTATGGCGCCGAGCCAGATGTGGACACCTTCTGCGCTTACTACGAGCTACAGAAGTAGCCGAAGAAGAAGAAGGAGATGCGGGAGGGCAAGGAGGTGGAGGTGATCTACCAGTATGGTAGTTGCACCTTCATGTCAAAGAGGAACCAAGGCGTAGACCGCCTGGAGATTTCTTTTTGCCAGAAAGGCAAATGGGACCGCGGCTGGCTTGAAGAGTGGTTTTACGTGAAGGACCTATGGGGTCCGTAGCACCACTGAGGATGGTGCAGAGGTCGCGGAGTATCCATTGTCCTCAAGAATGGAGGTGATGGCACTGCATACGCACGTGGAACCACCGGAGGCGGTGTCTCCTGGCGAGGGAGGCTTGTGACCGGGCCTTTGAGTTGGCATGCCGCTACTCCGGGGGCTGCGATCTGGTGGAGGAGATTATGGCCTCCGACTATTGGCCCCTAAGAAGAGACAATTCATCCTTTTGGCTTGAAATGGTGGTGGTTCCTATTTTTGGGCCGGAAGCCGGGATCCTGTTCCCCCGCTTCAGCCAGTCTTTAGGGGAGGGGGGTGATGGAGGACAGTTTCATCTCCGAGGTTGAGGAAGCGGCCGTCGGGTTGGTCGGTAGAATTTCCGAGCGTGAGTACACATCTTGGAAAGACGTGGCAGGCACCATGCCGCGGCTCAATCGAGTTTTTGAGGAACTCGGGATCGTCTACCGGGAGCGCGAGGTTCCCGCGGAGGTCCTGGCTTCGATTGACAAGAAGAAGAAGAAGAAGGCCTCCGTGAAGAATGTTACAGCGGAGGCCAAGTCCAAGAAGAGGAAGGGCGCCTCTATTGCTCGGGCGCCTGCGAAAAAGAAGAAGAAGAGCGTTGCTCTAGTGATCGCGGCGGTCGCGTCTTCGGCCGGTAGTGCTAGCGTTGCCTCCGCCGGCAGTGAAGACGTTCAGAGCTCCTCCGTCCCATCAGTGGACGTGCGGGACGTGAGCGGCGGGGATCTCGGCTCTCCTGGAGCTCCGGTGCGCCCTGTGCGCGGCGCAGTGAGCGGTGCGGAGCGTCCGGAGGCCAGCGCTGCTCCGGCGCGCTCCTTGCACAGGTGCTGCGAGTGTCGCCGAACAGCCGGAGGCTAGCGCCGCCGATCCTATGCCCGACATTTTTGGCGAGCTGTATTCAAGTTCTGAAGAGGGTGCGGAGGTCGTCTTGCAGCACGCTCCTTCGTCTCCCACCGTTGTTGTGCCTCCCCCCGCACCAGAGGCCGACGTCGGGCAGCCGGAGGCCGTGCTTGCTGAGCAGGCCCCGGTGGCTCAGTCTTCTTCGAGCCCTCCGCCCACTAGGCCACTGGGCTGAGGAGAGCCGGCCCTTTGGGCCTTCGCCGCATGATAGGGCAGAGACTTCTGCCCAGGGGGCTCGGCAGGCGGCCCAGCCTAGGGCTTTTTATGAGTAAGTTTGTTCGGCGCACATTTTGTGTTTACTGTCTTCGCCCGATTTATTTGTTTATGTATTCTACCAAGTGCTAATACTGTGTACTTGTTGCTTTGTAGGTGATGTCATGGCTGGACTCCTCACCCCGGAGGAGCGAGCGGCCGCTGCCAGCGTCAGGTTTGGTCCAGGGGCAGCTAGGGCCGATGGCGCCGGGTCCGAGTGAGTATAGAGTGTTTTTATCTTACTCGTCTTTTGGCCTGTTGTTATTGCCTATTTCTGATCGGCCCTCTGACCTGAGTTGTTGTTGTTGTTGTTGTTTTTTGCTACGCAGGCTCCTCCGACACTTCTATCTCAGGTTGGGAAGAGTGCTATCTTGGGGTTCTTGGAGACAGTCGGAGGTGGTCTCTGGCAGTTGGTGTATTTATTGTGAGATTTGCTTTTCTCACCTTATGGTTTTGTGTTTGTTTGTTCTTCTTTGAACAGATCGCTTCAAATAGCGTCTGAGGGACATGGATTTCTTCCAACTTCTCCGTGTTCATCTAGAACACCAGAGCTTGGTGCGTCTTTGGCGGTTTGCCTTTTTTGGTGTATGTTCGCCTTTAGACTTGTTTTTGTTTCTATTGCTGATCGCCTTGGTCTTCTTCTTTCTGATCGCAGGGGTATCACACGGCCGTTGTTATGGAAGAGCGCTGCACTCGCGAGGTCTCGACCGAGATACTACGATTGAAGCGCTCAAGGCGGAGAACGAGCGCCTAGGAAGGTGAAAAAGGGGGTTTGGCCAACTCCCTTGCAGCTCTCCGCCTTTCTCTGGCGGAGAAGGAACAAGAAAAGGAGGCTTTGAGGGCTGATCTCGCCAAGGCCCAGGGATGCAGAAGCTTTGTCCGCCGAGCAGGCCCGCAGGGCGAAACGAGTTGGCCGAGGGTCTCCAGGCGAGAGCTGGCCTCTGAGAAGGAATCCGCAGCTACGGTGGGGGAGCAGCTGTCTTTGACGACGAGGCGTTTGGACTCGGTCAAGGGGGTCCTTGCTGCAACCGTTGGCCATTACCGGGCCATCGTCGCCGAGTTCGGAGGCGAAACCTCCGCTCCTCCGGAGGAAGACAGCGTCTATGCCCTCGCCTCCTGGCTAAAGCGTCACCTTGCGAAGCTCCCCTGGTCTGATCAATGGCTGCATGGACTACGGGGCGCTGGCGGGAGTAGCGAATTACGCCAAGCTTTTGGTGCGCGGCGGGTGTACGCATACCGAAAGTATTCCTGGAGGGAGCGCTGCCGGGTCCGGAGGAGCTTGGTGAGACTTCTCTTGGTTTGCGAAAAACCTTGAGAAATTTCATTGGGTACTTTTGGGCTCCATTTGGGAGACCTGCTGCCCGGAAACTGGCGGAGGAAAAGAGGGCGAATGTATTTCTAGTCTTTGTAGCCGCTATTTTTCTCTCCTTGCTTTTTGCGAAGCTGCGAAGGCTTTCATTGCCTGTGCCACTGATATTTTAGCCTGTGCTACAGGATGCAGCAGAAGAGTCTTGCGGGCAGGCCTCCGCCTAGTTCCGCGCTCGGCGACCACGGGCGATGCCTCCGCCACCGCTGGCGCTCCGGTGGGCGCTACGATCGGCGGTGGTGATGGACGGAGGCCGCAGGCACCGTCTCCGCCCACAGTTGATGCGGGCTCCATTCCAAGGACTTCTGCTGCTGGCCGAGACGCCGGAGGTCTAGGCTCTTTCTAGGACTTAGCTGTTTTGACTTGTATATTGTAGTCCAGTTGGACTCTTGTAAATAAAGTTTCTTTTGTTCTGAATGATTTTGTGGAAAATTTTAACCTTGCGCAGGTTCCGAATCAGGGAGCCTGCGCAAGATGTTGCGCCTTTGACTCTCTACAACGATGGTATTTATGTGAGCGGAGAGCTTTGGGAGTATTGGCGTTCGACCTTTCCCCACAGCGTTGCGCGCGACGTGTTTGAGTCAGTTAAGTTTGACATAGACGACGAGCGCGCTGGGTTTACTCGCGCGCTTGCTTGGCGCGGACCTCCGCCACAATAGTTTGGATTTTATTGTAAGTTTGTGTCCTATAAGAATGCTACTTGACGTTTTATGGAATACAAAACAGGTTCACTTTCTTGATTGTTTGTGCGGGGGCTTATGTCTGTTGTGCTAGTTTACATATCTCGTCTAGTCCCGAGCTTGCACACCGTGGGCCTTTGCTTGGGCGAACGTGCGCGATACAGAGGTGGTGGCCAGGACCTCCGCCCCATGTTCTCTCCTTCTCTGTGCTTGCTTGATGGCCGGGGTAGGAGTGCTGGCATTTTTTTGGCCGGCGGAGGCGTACTTGACGTTCGCCTGGCGAGGGTTGCTGAGTCGGTGTGGGATCCGATAGGAGGTTTGGTGCGGCTTGTGCATGAGGTGGAGACTTTTGGTATTTGTTTAGCTGGGTGTTTTAGCTGTCTGGTGGTATAGGCCTCCGACGCTGCACACCCTGTGGGACATGTTTTGACTGTGGGGATGGCAGGTTAGGTCTCCGGCTCAGGGTGATGTTACGAGATTTCGTACGATATCCCCCTTCTTCCGTAGACCTACGCTGTTCATCACCGTGCCAGTAGGTTCCTTTCTCTTTTCCCACTATCTCTGCCCGTCTACTGGTGCCTCCTAATTTTACTGAGTTTTCGCACAATATCTATAGCTGACTTAGATATCTAAAGAGACCCCTGCCTCCATGGCCGTTGAAGTGGCTTGTGTTTGTGCTCTGCCTTCTTCCCCCCTTGCGCGCTATGCTGACTGGGGTTTTTAGGTTGGGGGGCCTGTTTTATAGTGGGGTAGTGGTTTTTGGTGTTTAATTTTTGATACATTGTTTGTTGGAGCGTATCTTGGCTTTAATGGCCTGTATCTTGTTTGAATTGCTCGTCCTTTTAGAGATCTTTTGGAGTAAATAGGCCTAGTTGCTGAGTGACAGGATTTGGTCAACCTTTTTCCTCCTTTTGTTGTTTTCGATGGCGGAGACCTTCTTCCTGGTTCTGGCGCCATATCAGTGTTGCCCCTGATGCTTGGGGTGGTTTTTTGTTAAGGTCGGAGGCCTGTTTGGCCGTGGTTGTTTTTAACCTTGATGCCTGAATTTGGTCAGGTCTTCGTCGAGGGTCGGAGGCCTGTTTGGCCAAAGTTGTTTTTGCCTTGATGCCTGAATATGGTCAGGTCTTCAGTCAAGGTTTGGAGGCCTGTTTGGCCAAGGTTGTTTTTTGCCTTGATGCCTGAATATGGTCAGGTCTTCATCAAGGTTCGGAGGCCTGTTTGGCCAAGGTTGTTTTTTTGCCTTGACGCCTGAATATGGTCAGGTCTTCATCAAGGTTCGGAGGCTTGTTTGGCCAAGGTTGTTTTTTGCCTTGATGCCTGAATATGGTCAGGTCTTCGTCAAGGCTCGGAGGCCTGTTTGGCCATATAGGTCGTTTCAAATTGCCAAGGCCTGTGGCCGGCACTTTGAAAGGACCTGTGATTATTTTTACTTATCAAATATTATGGCGCTAGAGCTGGCCGCTTTCGGTTTCGTACTTTTCGAGCAGTTCTTCTAGGGAATTACCTCTTTATATTTTTTAGAGGATTTTTACATTGAGCCTGCCTCGTTAAAAACCTCACCTCCGCTTGGAGTTCCCCTGTGAGGAAAAGAGTACAGGCTCTTTTACATTTTTTGGGTTGAAGAAAAAAGGAGCTGAAAGGTAAATGAACGGAGGGGCCTCCGCTTATTATTTGCGGAGGTTGCCCTTTGGTACATTGCCTAGATGTAGTATCTGTGGAGGCTGTCAATATTCTAGGTGTGGGTTGTCGTGACACCTTCGCTGTCGGTCAAGTGGAAAGAGCCTGGGCGGCCTGCTGCCGTTGCTGTGTATGGGCCTTCCCATTTCGGTTGCAGTTTGCCAACAAGTTGTGCGTTGGGTTTTCTTCTGAGTACGAGGTCTCCGTGTTTTATGTCTTTTCTTACCACCTGAGAGTCTCTCCACTTCTTGGTTTGGGACTGATATTTTGCAATGTTTTCGACTGCTTCTAGTCTTGTGGCTTCTATTGTTTCTTTTGCATATTCTTCATCTTGCAACATTAGCTGTCTCGTTGTGCGGAGGCTTTCGTGCTTGATTTCTTCTGGCATCATGGCCTCTTCTCCATAAAGCAGTTTGAATGGTGTGAATCCTATTGTTCTTGAGATAGATGTATTATGTGACCAAATCACTCTGGGTAATTCATCTACCCATTTTCCTTTGCGTAGGCCCAGCAATGTTTTTGATATTGCTGAAAACACTATTCTGTTTGCTCTTTCCACAGCACCATTGGACTCTGGGTGGTATACTGAGGCGAAGGCTAGTTTTGTCCCAATGCTTTTGCAGAATTCTTTGAAGTTCTCTGAATCGAATTGCTTTCCATTGTCTACTGTCAGAATCCTCGGTACACCGAATCTGCAAATGATGTTTTGCCAGAAGAATTTTCTGACAGTTTCTGAGGTTATCTTCGCCAGCGGCTTTGCTTCTATCCATCTTGTAAAATATTCTACTGCCACTACTGTGAATCTGTTTCCTCCTTGGGATGGTGGTAATGGGCCGACCAGGTCCATACCCCATCTTTGTAGCGGCCATGTCGAAGGTATAAGCTGGGTCTCCGACGATGGTTTTGACTGCCCAGGAGAGAATGTTTGGCATGCTTTGCATGTTCTGACTGTCTGCTCTGCGTCTTGTATGTGTGTTGGCCAGTAAAAGCCTTGCCTTATTGCCTTTGCTGATAATGCTCTAGAGCCAATGTGCGACCCGCAAATTCCTAGTGTATTTCTTGAAGCAACTCTATGCCTTCGCTCTGAGATATGCATTTGAGGAGAGGCTGGACTACTCCTTTCTTGTATAGTACACCATCTATGATTGTGTAATTTCTTGCCCTGGCCTGTATTCTTGCTGCTTTTGCTTCATCTTCTTCGGTGGTTTTGCCTTCCAAGAATTCTGTTATCGCCTTTCTCCAATCTTCATTTTGCAGGTGTAGTATGGGCTTAGGTGCCTTAGATGTCTCCGCAGTTGCCTGGAGACTTCAGGATCTGGTAAAAAGTGTTTGGTGGCAGTGGTAGGTTGTTTGCCGCAGCTTTTGCTAGTTCATCTGCCTCCGCATTTTCTGATCTTGGGATGTGCTTTAGGGTGAAGCCCTCGAATCTCCGCTCCATGTTTCTGACAACGGATAAGTATTTGATGAGTTCTGGCTCTCTTGCTGTGTATTCTTTCTCTACTTGGCCAGTAACCACTTGAGAATCTGTTTTGACTGTCAATGTTTTTGCCCCTAGGGCCTTTGCTTTACTGAGTGCTAGGATCAGGCCTTCATATTCTGCTATGTTGTTTGTTGATTTGAACTCTAGCCTTGCTGCGTATTTCAGTCTGACGCCGGAGGGTGCTGTTAGGACGGTGGAGGCTCCTGCTCCGGCTTGGCCCTAGGCTCCATCCGTGAATGCTATCCAGCTTTGAGTGGTTGGTTGTACCTTGGGCTCTGTCGGAGGTGTCCAATCTGCTACAAAATCGGCTAGTGCTTGTGATTTGATTGCTGTTCTGGGGATGTACGAGATACCAAACTGTGATAGCTCTGTAGCCCATTTGCCTATTCTGCCGAGGCTTCTTTGTTTCTGAGCAAGTCTTGCAGTGGCAGCGATGTTGGAACTGAGATTTCGTTGGCTTGGAAATAATGCTTTAGTTTTCTTGATGCCATCAGCACTGCGTAGGCAACTTTTTCTACCTCAGTGTAGTTTAGCTTGGCTCCGGACAGTGCTTCTGAGATAAAATAAACTGGCTTTTGAGTTTTGCCTGATTCTTTTTCCAGCTCATGAACTAAGACTGCGCTGACTGCATGGTCGGAGGCCGCCACATATAGCAATAGGTGGCTTGTCCGATTCTGGGACGGAGACCACCAGTGAGTTTGCCAGATACTCTTTCAAGTTATGAAATGCCTCCGACTGCTTGGACCCCCACTCAAAGTTGTCTCCGCCCCTCAGGGCTTGGAAGAAGGGTAGGCTGCGTTCTGCTGATTTTGAGATGAATCTGTTGAGCGCTGCTATTCTTCCCGTCAGCTTTTGCACTTCTTTCTTGTTTTTGGGTTCTGCCATTGTCATTATTGCTCTGGTTTTGTCTGGGTTCGCTTTGATGCCTTTGCTGCTTATGATGTATCCGAGCATCTTCCCTTTTGTGACTCCAAATATACATTTTTTTGGGTTGAGGCGGAGGCCATCTGTCCTGAGGTTGGCGAAGGTCTCCTGTAAGTCAGGAGACATGATCATCCTTGTTCTTGCTCATGACCACTATGTCGTCGACGTAGGCTATGATGTTTCTATCTAGTTGTGAGCCCAAAACTTCCTTTGTCATTCTAGCAAAGGTTGCTCCGGCATTTTTGAGGCCCTCCTGGCATTCTGGTGTAGCAATATGTCCCGAATGGAGTTGTGAAACTTGTCTTGTCTTCAGTCTTCTTTTTTCATCCAGATTTGGTGATACCCTAGAGAAACAGTCGAGGCGAGAAAACCTCTGGCATCTGGCTGCCTTGTCGACGGAGGCATCTATTCTTGGCAATGGGAAAGGGTCTTTTTTGCAAGCTTTATTCAGATCTGTGAAATCTATGCACATTCTCATTTTGCCATTCTTCTTTGGTACCAGTACTACGTTTGCAAGCCATTCTGAATACTTGACTTCCCTGATGACTTTTGCATCTAGCAATCTTTGCACCTCCGCCTTTGCTGCCAGGATTCTGTCCTCCGACATTTTTCTCTGTTTCTGCTTTCTTGGCCTCATGTTTTCATTGATATCCAGTTCATGCTGTATGATGTCCCTGCTGACTCCCTGGAGGTCGGAGGCTGACCAGGCGAAGATGTCTTTGTTTTTTACTAGAGTTTCCATGAGCTCTTCCTCCTCTGCTTTGCTCAATTCTGAGCTGATTGTTACTTTTCTGTCTGGTAACTCCTTTTCTAGAGGGGTCACCTTTGTCTCTTCTTGACCTGCCATATCTATTTTTCCTCTAGGCATATCCGGAGGCTCTAGTTCTTTGTCTGCCGACTCGACTACATTGATGTTTCTTTGGGCTCTGTAGATTGCTTTTTCTATGTTTCTTGCTTCTTTCTGGCTGCCTCGGACTGTGATAATACCATGGAGTGCTGGTATTTTCATGCACAGGTAGGCCATATGCAGGGCTGCGTTGAATTTGGTTGTGAATCCTCTGCCCAAGATGGCATTGTATGGGTAATACAGATCGACGACGTCGAAGGTTATGTACTCGGTTCTAGCATTTGCTTGGGTTCCAAACGACACTGGGAGTGAGATTTTTCCTAATGCTTGTATCTGCTTGCCTCCGAATCCTATCAAAGGGGATTCAGAGGGCTGTAGTTGATTTCTGCTGAGCTTCATTTAGGTCGAAGGTATTTGCGAAGATGATATCTGCTAAACTACCAGTGTCAATTAGTACTCTGCTTATCTCCCATGCTGCTATGTTGGTCTTGATTACCATTGCGTTTGTGTGAGGGTAGCTTTCTAGCTGGAGATCTTCTTCTGTGAAGGTGATTGGGACTCTGGACCAATCTGTGTATTTTGCTAGGGCCTTGGACTGCTACGTTCTTTACCAGGCAGAGGTGATCCTCCGGCGAATTGGTAGTATCATGCCTATTGTTAGGTAGCGGTCCATGGGGGTTGACTTGGTTTTCTGGGTTTGACTCATTTTTTGGTGTTGGTGGTTGGTTGTGAGGTGGCGGCGGAGGCAGTTGCTGCAGTGTGCTGCTGTTGCTGCGGAGGCTCGAACCTGCTTTGGTTTTGTGGCGGTGGGTTTGTTTCGAGGTAGGTTATGTGGGGAGGTTTTGGGTTTATGTAGGTCAGGCTTGCCTCCGACCTGTAGTTACCCGCCGGAGGCTGCTGCGAAGGCGCTGACCGCCATGCTGGTAGGAAGTTTGGGTAATAGGCAGAGGCCAGTGTGGAGGGATGTATTTGGTTTGCGTTTAGCGCTGGGTACATTGGGCAGTACTGCTGGTGGCCATTTGTGTAGGTGGTGTTGACCTCTCTTGCGCTCTGCTGTGTCGGAGGTTGGGCAGTCTGTTTGTTCTTCATCCTTTCCTGTGTCTCTTTTGTCTCCGGACAATCTTTGGTGCTGTGCCCTGCGCTTTCGCCGTGAAAAACGCAATATGGCCTGCGTTGTTTCTGCTTGTGGTTTTTGTTCCAGTTTTTGCCTTGGTAACCTTGCCTGACCTTGGTTCCTGGTCTGGGTCTCCGGCCCTGCTGGCGCTGCCAGTTGCCCTTGTTCGGGGTAAGGTTGACCCTCGATGCTGAGCACTTGCCCCTGGCCTGGTTTCTAATTTGATGCATTCTAGGTTCGTATAGCTTTTCTAGGAGTTTTTGCTGCTGTTTTGCTGTCTGTTTTGACCCTGCTCCTCCAGCCTTTTCTAGAGGTCATTGTCTGATCTGCAGTATTTCTCGAACTCGTCATACAACTGCTATATGGAAGTTGGTTTCTTTCTTGCTAGGTGTGCTGCGAATGGCCCGATTCGGAGGCCTTTGATCGCTGCTTCAATGGCGATCTCGTCTGGGACGTCTGGTGCCTTCGCCTTTAGTTGCACGAATTTCCGGAAGTAGTCGTGTAGTGTCTCTCCCTGCATTTGCTTGCACTAGAAAGATCTGTGGAAGTCAGCGACTGTGCTGTTAGCCCCTTGAAATTTGCCAATATCTTGTCCGGAGGTTTTCCCAAGAATAGACTGTGCTTGGTTTGAGCATAGAATACCAAGCCAACGCGTCGCCTTCGGCTGCAATGACAAATGACTTTGCCAAGACGGCGTCGTCTCCGCCGGCGGAGGCTACTGCTGCCTCGTAACTCATAATGAACTGATGGGGGTCTGTCTTTCCTTTGAACTTTGGTAGTGTGATTGGCTTCTACTGCCGTTGGCCATGGCGACTGTTGTATGCCTTCAGAGAGTGGGGACTTGGGATCGATAGGCCTCCGCATCACCTGAGATGGCATCGTGGGCGGGCTGATCACTGGCGGAGGCCCTTGTGGTATGGTTGCAGTTGGTGTTGCTGCAGAGGCTGGGATTGCGGAGGTTGACTGCTGGTACTGCATGCTGCATACTTAGCATCTCAGCATGTAGGACTGCCAACTACTGCCTCATTTCTGCTGCTTGTGCTGACGCTTGAGTAGCTTGCTGATTAGCTACGAATGCTGCTGCCATTCTAGTCCCTCTCTTGTTGCACTCTTTGCAACTGTGCTTGCAGCTGTTGCAGTTCTTGCTCGAGTGTTGTGCCTGAGTTTGGTTAGGGCCTCCGGATCTTGAATCTCTGGATCTTGGGGTTCCGGTGGTTGACCCTGGGCATTTGCTCTAGTGTCATCCTCCGATGGCGAGGTTGCGTAGGTGCTACGAGTGGTGCGCCTAGGCCTTCCTCTCTGACCCGTGGTCGTTGCTGCTCTGGTGGTGGTTTTTCTTTTCCCTGCCATCGTTGGTTTGCCTTGTCGGGCCCCACGGTGGGCGCCAATGTTGAGACTTGCGGTCTTAGACGGTGAGGAAGTGGTAGGGGCCTCTGCCCGATGAGCTGCAGTAATCGGGCGGAAGCTTTGGAAGGGTTGGCACGGCAAGTGGGCATGT
This sequence comes from Miscanthus floridulus, assembly GCF_019320115.1. Lineage (NCBI taxonomy): Eukaryota > Viridiplantae > Streptophyta > Magnoliopsida > Poales > Poaceae > Miscanthus > Miscanthus floridulus. The sequence continues at coordinate 20,919,385 of NC_089589.1, read as the reverse complement.
TAGGGAGTGACGCGTAATGCTTGTGTTTTCATTAATACATTCACCAACCTCCCCGTACTGTTACAAGTGTTTCCCTATTTATAGGGCTCAACTACCGCCTTTGCGGTGTTTACAATAGTGCCCCTCAACTGCTACAGTACATTCTGGGAATATTCCTCTACTTGCTCTTCGTCTCGGGGGTAATCTTGCCATGCGCGCCATCAGATATTGGGCCTGCGTGACCAACCGGCCCAGCGGACCTTAGGATTCGTTGATGGGCCTTTGGCCCTCCACCATCGTTCTCCGCCCTTTCTAGCCCTAGGGTTCGGCGATGAACCCTCGGGCCCCCGCCTGCGGTCTCCGCCTCAGGTACGCCGAAAGCCACCGACCTCCGACGCCCGGTTCAGTCGTGCTCCTGCTCGGGCCTTCGCCCATATGAGCAGAGGCCGAACCAGAGCGCCAGCGCCGTCCATGAGTGCCTTCCTTTGCTTACCTGCACACACATATTAGACGTTGGCATTTGATTAGCCTATCAGTGGGGCGGCCTCCGCCCTCTTCGCCCGGAGGTGCCTGCGCGCCTAACGGGCAGAGGCTGCGCCGAGGTTGCATGCAGCGTCCTGCGAGCATAGTCAGAGAAACTATCATCTTTCCAGGGTCAGGGTCTGGAGGCATGGTGGCTGGGCCTTCGCTTAGGTGATCGGTCGGAGACGTCTCTGCAAACTGCTGACCAGCGTAGGTCTCCGCTACTTCTCGGAGGCCGTGTTACAACAGACGTCACCCCTGGCCTGCTGCGCCGCGCCATGGGTGGGCCCCGACTGGTGGGCGCCCTGACGGCGGTGGACGTCCTCGGCCAAGGAGCAGGCTCGATCGGGCCATGCCAGTAGCCGCCGGCGCTGCTTCCCCCACGCTGCCCCTTCCCACCGCTCTGCGTGTGCTTGACCAAACCCTAGCTGCATGTGCTCGGCAGGCCATGCCCGTGGCCAGGGGGTGGGTGCGAGCGCGCCTGCTGCGAGCAGGCCCGCTGGCCGCCGCCGTCGCTGCACACTGTGGCCGCGGGCCGCGGGCCGCGGGAGAGGTGGCAATGGACCCATTGCTGCCCAGGCCACTGTATAGGTAAAGGTGCGCTCTCTCACTTGCTTCCCTCCCCTTCCCTTGTCGGCTCCGGTGACGGATGGCCAGATCCGTCGGCTGCATGGTTGGAATTTGTCCGCTCCCCATTCATTCTATGCAGTGAATCGGGTGCCAAAAAATCCCCTTTATCTCCTTCCTACCTTATGTCTCTGATCCCCTTGATTTCATTTCCTATATATATGGATTTATTTTGCTTACGCATAAGGTTTGTGCCGATGTGTTGATGTTGTAATCTTTTCATCGGTATATATAAGTGTGCCTATGGTGCTGCTTTATTTATTTTAGTCTTAGCATATGCTGTTGCTGATGATGTACCGATTGCAGTTTGAGCATATGATGGTACCTGTGAGGTGCTTCTGATAAACCTGACCATTTTTTCGTGCCTTTGCTATTTTGCATTTTTTGGTTGACCATATGTCAATGCCAATGATGCTGGAGATAGATACCTTTAGTGTGCCTATGGTGCTGCTTTATTTATTTTAGTCTCAGCATATGCCATTGTTGATGATGTACCAATTGCAGTTTGAGCATATGATGGTACCTGTGAGGTGCTTCTAATAAACCTGACCATATTTTCGTGCCTTTGCTATTTTGCATTTTTTGGTTGACCATATGTCAATGCCAATGATGCTGGAGATAGATACCTTTTTGCAGAAATATAGGAAGTGATTTTTGCCAACATGAACGGGTTGTCCTCAAGCGAATCCCAGCCGCTTTGCAGAGTTAAATAAGAGTATGTAGTCATGATTACGACTCTTTTATGATCTTTGCAGAGTTGCTAGTGAGGCATTCCCATATGCCAAACCTGACAATATTTACGTGCCATTGCTATTTTACCTTTTTCCGCCACATGTCAATGACAATGTTGCTGGAAACAAATATCTTCTTCTCAACTATACCATATGAGAAGATGCAGTCATGATTATCACTATCCTTGCATGAGTTGGGAGTTTGCTTTGTTTTTCCGTTGTAGTACATCGTCATCGAAACCCTGCTGCACTAGCTAGCACATCATCTTTTGATGACAGCTAGCACATCATCTTGTATCTCCGCAGGTAGTTCTCATTTAGCTTTAATTTGGAAGGCCATGTGCTCTCCATTGGTTGTTTCCGGTGGCCACTGCACAGTATAGTTTTTTTTTCACAACATTTGCTAACTAGTGAGTATTGATCACAGTCTCCACTGAATTTTCTGTCACCGGCTGGCCATGAATCTGAATCTGATTGATTTGCATTACAACTACCATTGCCAGACCGTGCGCGACAAAGTAAAATAGTTCAGCCGGTCTGACATAACCGCATGTCCATGTCCTCGTGTCAGCGCAGTGACAATATAATACACTTGGCACCCTAATGTTCATTTGTTAAAGCAACCCAGTGTCCTCACTGGCATGGTATCTGCATCCGATGCAGCCACACGTGAAGCTTGTAGCGACTCGAGGCAGGTGCATGTCAGTGTATAGGGCACCAAGTCTCTACCAGCTGGTGCATGTCTAATTTCCAACTTGTGCCAACATAACACAAGGTTCATACGTGCCCTTATGGTTCGAATTTGTGATAAGTGATTGTCAACGTAATTTGCATTTTGGGTTGAGTTTGTGAACTAATCATGGCGTGATTTAGGTTATGCAACATGTCTCTTGGCTTGTGGTACGCAGGTGTGGAGCTCGGAGGCGGTGGTCGACGGCAAGGTGAAACTAATTTTGTACTTTTTTTTGTAAAGAAAGGACTAAATGAAATCTCAGAAATTCATTATTTGTAGAAAAACAGCGGAACAAGTTTTGGGACCTCCTTGCATGAGTTGGGAGTTTGCTTTGTTTTTCAGGGGTAGTACATCGTCCTCGAAACCCTGCTGCACTAGCTAGCACATCATCTTTTTTATGACAGCTAGCACATCATCTTGTATCTCCGCATGTAGTTCTCATTTAGCTTTAATTTGAAAGGCCATGTGCTCTCCATTGGTTGTTTCCGGTGGCCACTGCACAGTATAGTTTTCTGACACCTGAGGAGGAATTCTGCAACATCAGCTTTAGCAAGCATTGCTCCTCCACTCCACTTTAGCCGGCGGCTAAAGTGGAGTGGAGGAGCAATGCTTGCTAAAGCTGACGTTGCAGAATTCCTCCTCAGGTGTCAGACAACTACCCCACGATAGGCGCCGGCCGAAAGATTTGAAATGTCCCCTGGGTGCTTAGATCTCTCTAGCCAGATGCTTGTGGCTTCCTTGGAGGCCATGGACTGAGGGACCTTTGCTCGGCTGAGCCCTTCCATGAGGCAGCTAGATCGAGGAGCTCTGGCCCCTGTCCACCGAGCCACATTGATTCGACCGGAGCCCCGAGCGATAGGGAGTCAGGTGGAATATCTGCCGCTCGAGATAATGTGAGCTCCATTGGCCTCGGCCTGTATCTAGCGGGGGCATACGAACATACTCGCTAGGTGTAGCCCTTGAGCACCTGTCCAATTAGTAAATTGGTCAGGGGGTTAACTTCATCGTAAAGACGTTTACTAAGGAGTTTATATAACCCTGGTGTTCACTACAAGAGATCAGGCTCTCCATATGACTTTTCGAATGACATAACTCTTATATGTCACAAGATGGTCCTGATTATGATAATTTTGCTGGAGATGACAAATGTTTATGACAGAATTATATTTTGGTTATAAATGTCAGCTCAAAGTCGTCACAACCTGGTCACAAAAAAAGTCGTCACAACCTAATTCTGTGAAACATTTGTGATGATATTTATGGACATGCTTGACTGTCGTAGTCCCAGTAATCTATTTGAAGTTCTCATACTGTGAAATTCAAATTTTCGAATTGTTCAAACGAACTGGGATGGAGGAATGACCAAAACCAAAGATGTAAATCTCGATGAGGTCTATAGCTTTATAGTTGATAAGTTTTATATTTGAAACCATTTATGTTTCTAAAATTCTATTTCATGTTCTTATATTTTGAAATTTAAAATTTTGAATTGTTCAAAAGAACTCGGAAGGAGAAATTCACAACTGAATAAAGTGTATATCTCGACGAGGTCCACAACATTGTAATTGACAACCTTTTCATTTCAAATCATTTACCTTCCAAATATTTTGTTTGAAGTTCTCATACTTTAAAAATTCAAATGTTCTAATTGCTCAAAAGAACTCGGATGGAGAAATGACCACAACTAAAAGTTGTCGATCTTTATGAGGTCTACAACTTTGCGGTTAATGACTTTTTCATTTGAAATCATTTATCATCCTAAAATTTTGTCTGAAGTTCTCAATTTTGAAATTCAAATTTTTGAATTGTTGGGTCGAATTGTTGGGCCTATTTCCATCTCTAACTCATTCCAATCCTTGTTGGGCCAAATTCTAGCTTTTTCCATCCTTAGCCCATTGCAATTTTTCTATTATTAACTAAATAGAGAAGGCAGAATGTGATGAAAACTTAAGAGCAACTCCAACAGCTAGGCTAAAATTAGTAGCCAAATTCTATTGTTTAGTCATTTTGTAAAATAGAAAACTCCTCAAAAAAGAAGAGGTCCACAATAACCTTGCTATTTTACAAAGTCAGATAGCGAGCACCCGTGGTTGGCTATATATGGCGACCGAAAATCAAGGGATAGAAAGCTTTCTATTCTACGAAGTCGGATAACACATCTGTTGGAGTTTATTTTTGCTATAAAAATTCTAAAATAGCCTCCACATCAAAAGTAGCCAAGTTGTTGGAGTTGCTCCATTTTTATACTCCAAAACCTTTCACATGCTATATCCTACATATATGTTGGTGTGTAAAACTTTAACAAACTTGAAACTGATTTGCTATTTTCCATATTTTAAAAAATTTCTACGTATCGAACGTGATTCCAAATTGAACTCCATGTTCCTCTACCAAGATTAAAAAATTCACAAAGAATGTAACTAGGGTCATATGATTTTACTATAGCCCATATCTAGAAGATAGATGGAAAAATTATTTGTTTCCTACGAATAACTCATCCTCTCCTATTTCCAAATTACCATACAACAATTGTAATAATATCTAAATTTGGTTAGAGAATTCTATAGACTTGCGTGACAATATGTTTTTGTTGTATATCACTCCGTAAACTCTCAAATGGTTTTAACATATTGGTACGACATATTGTTTACAAATAGCTACACCTCTTATATAAATATATGACTAAGTGAGAGATGTATCCATTTATGAACGATGTAGAGTCCCACTTTACTAATTTTTTTTTTATTTTTTAATGAAATGTTTATGGACCCAAAATATATTGTTATGCAAGTTTGTACAATTTTCTGACCAAATTAGCTACTATTGCAGTTATTTTATGGAAGAGGAAAATTCACGGGCGGTCCTTCAACTTGGGGGGTGTCATCTGGGTCCCTCTCTACATTCAACATGTCAATTCTAGGTCCATAAACATGTCTTTGGGTGTCATCCAGGTCCAAACCCGCTTTGGATGTTGACGTAGAGCGCTGGCGTGGCTCCTATATGTGACGTCCACATGTCAGTTGGTTATATTTCTATTTATTTTTATTATTCTGCTGATGTTGCACACTGACTTTTTAAAAAATAATTCACACTTTTTCATATGAGCTCGGATGAAGACAAACTTTATATTAAAACTATAGCCCTCGACAGGTTCTACAACTTTGTAGTTGAAAAGTTTTTGAATTGAAACTATTTAGGGTCCTAAAATATTGTTGTAAGTTTGCAGATTTTAAAATTCAAAATTTAAAATTATCAAAAAACCTCATATGCTGACAAGGTGTATATGAAAGTTATAGTTCTCAATACAATCTACAACTTTGTGGCTCAAAAGTTTTTTATTTGAGCTCATTTAGTATCCCAAATATGTGTTCTAAGTTCCAAAATATGTGTTCTAAGTTTATAGATTTTGAAATAAGAAACTTAGAACACATATTTGGGACACTAAATAACTTCAACTAAAAAACTTTTTAACTACAAATTTTTAGATCGTATTGAGGACTATAAATTTCATATAAACCATGCCAACATCCGAGATTGTTGAATAATTTTGAATTTCAAATTTCAAAATCTACGCACTTACAACAATATTTTGGGACCTAAACAATTTCAATTCAAAAACTTTTCAACTACAAAGTTGTAGATCCTGTCGAGAATTATAATTTTTATATAAAGTTTGTCTTAATTCGAGCTCCTATGAAAAAGCTATAAATTATTTTTTGATAAAGTCATCGTGCCACATCAGCAAAAAATAAAAATAATCAGAAATATAACCAACTGACATGTGGGGCCCACATGTAGGAGCCACGCCAGCGCGCCAGCGGGTTTCGACCCGTTTGACCTGGATGACTCCCGAAGCCAAGTTCATGGACCCAGAATTAGCATTTTGAAAGTGAAGGGACCTAGATGGCACCCGTTGCCAACTCGAAGGATCGCCCGTGAATTTTCCTGTTTGTGGAATTACCTTACAAGGATTACTATAATATCTAAATTTGGTTAGAAAATTCTACAACCTTGCATGATAGTATGTTCTTGTTGTGTAATTATTCTATAAAAACTTCAAATAATTTTAATAAAGTTATATGGCTAAGTGAGAGATGTCTCTGTTTGTGAACGATCTATAGTCTCACTTTATTATTATTTTTAATTTTTAGGGAATGCTTATGGACCCAAATTATGTTGTTATGTCAATTTGTAAAAAAAATTGACAAAATTTATTTACTATTATAGTTACTTTATGGAATTACCATATGATAATTGTAATAATATCTAAATTTGGTTAAAAATTCTACAAACTTCCATGATAGCATGTTTTTGTTATATAATCATTCTATAAAAATCTTAAATGGTTTTAACAAAGCAGTATGAAACATTGTTCCCAAATGGACACAGCTCTGACATAGTTATATGACTAAGTAAGAACTGAGATATATATCTATTTGTGAACAATGTATAGTCCCACTTTATTAAAAATGTTTGAAACTTTTAGGGAATACTTATGGTCCCAAATATATTGTTCTGTAAATTTGTAGAATTTTCTAATCAAATTTAGTTATTATTGCCATTATAGTAATTCTTTATTTGAGCATAATGACTATATATGATGACCTTTAATTTACTTTTACGCTCTTCTAAATACTTATTGTTTAATTCCTACTGCCCTGTTTTTTCTCTCTTTCCAAGTCAGAGTACGCAGATGACACCCAAGTAACCCAAAGTAGTTTTTTGTTCCTGCTGCCCGGTTTTTTCTGTACCCTAAGCTTTGTTGAGCACCTCATCCCTGTTTTTTCTGTGACCTGAGATTTGTTGAGCATCTCATCCCTTTATTATGTTGTTCCATAGCCATGCAGCAATATTTTAACTTTTGGTATATAGCCTTAGGATGTTCACGCCTACTTACACATGGATATAATAATATATTTGAATATTCACGTTCATAGATGACCATAAAATAACATACTTGTTTTTCTCAATTAAGCACAGAATTATGAATTTGTTTGTTAACCTGTACCTCAGTGTGGTGAGGGGTAATGGAAAGCTTCAGAAGCAGGTGGTATTTAAAGGTAAGCACATGTATGCAGCAAATAATTTGCACTCCATAACCCTATGGAGTTGTCAAAATTTCTAAGACATTTGATTAGGCCTAAATACACTATTACTAATAAACCATGTTGCCATAGAGATCCAACAAGCCATGGCGTCAGCTTCATGCAGTTATCTATATAAAATAATGTTCCACACATCTCCGAGCTTGCTTAATTTACAACTTGTGGCTGCAGCTTCTAGTGAATATATGATTATATATGGATATTGGTGTATGCAATACTTTATTTATACAAATTTATAGCTATGGGTTAACTGTAATAATTGGTGAATATATTGTTATGTTTTGATACATACAAAGCCCAGGCTATTATCTTCTATGAATGTCAAATGAGAATATATGACAATTGATTGATTGGGCCATTTGAATCGTATTATGTGACAAATGTTTAAATGCGCCAATCAAATGTAGGCCTGCCACAACATGTGGCCCAACTGGGCATAGCCCAATTAACTAAAAAATAGCCCTTTTTTATGATGCCTGTTTTCTTCACAAAGGTTTGTGCCATGTCGCCTGCCACGTCACGTGTCATGTCACGTACACGTGTCAGTGCCCGTTAAATATGCAGTGAAAAAGAGACAAAACCATAACCTGAATAGATGTGTTTTCTGGCGATGGCCAATAGGTCATACATACAAGGCAGACATGCGATCTCCACTTCGCCATCATGTGCTAAACCGATTAGGTTTCCAATTCACAAACTTTAATGCTAAGCAAAAAATTAAAAAAAAACTGCAAATTGCGGTCGTGTTCTCACAATATCATGGGCCAAACTTAAAGGCTAAGTAAAAAATAAATAAAATGCCAATTTGGCCAGCTTATTTATATTTCAAACAAGGCATACATTATTGTGAACATAGGTAGTTCTGCCAAATATCGGTATGTTTGGACGCTCAGCTAGCTAGACGTTGAAGACAACTGATGTGTGCTAGGAAGTGCCACCTTCACTGTAACCTAGTATTGGACTGACTGAAGCAACTCAACGCGGGCATGGGCCGCACATGCGCACCACACACGGCCACATGCAGCCGACCAGACTGTCCTGTAGGCTCCAGAGCAAGTAGGTTAAAATGTCCACGCCCAATTGCTTAATTCTTTTTGTCAATACAGTTAAAATATTGATAAACTGAATTGACTAAGGATTTGGCAGTCTTTTTAGGACATGTGTGTGTGCTTGGTTGTGATTCGATGCGTCAATTTAGCCTGGTTGGTAGGCAAGTAGGATAGTACACTAATTTTGTTTGGTACCAATTTGCAGTGTCCTGTACTTCAGACTTTCGAGGTTCATGCAGGCTTTCTGAATTATTATTCTATCACACTACATCACCACATTGACAGATCATAAAATTATTCTATTCCTATACTACATTGATAGAAGGGATTTGAATGTACTCCGAAATGTTAAAGAATGTTGATAGTCAGTTTTGATTTTGATTCTGATTACAGAAGATGGAAGACTACTTTACAAGCAACTTTGCTAATGCATTTGTTGATATTTCAAGTAAAGGACAAAAAAGGGTGATCTTTTCATGTTTAATTTGGCACTTCTCCTATATTTCAAGTGCCTGAATTTTAAGATGATTTTAGACACCACTCTTGTACTACTAATTAGTATGAGTCAATTGTCACAACATGTGGCCCAGCTGGGCTTATCCCAATTAACTAAAAAGCCAGCCCATGGTATATGGGCCAAATGGGCCAAAAGCATTTTTATGACGTCTGTTTTCTTCACAAGGTTTGTGTTATATCGCCTGCTACGTCATGTGCCATGTCAACATACACGTGTCATCGCCTGTTAAATAGGTAGTGACATACTTAGTGACAAATATTGCTATCACAAGTTAGTGCAGAAGAGATGTTGACACAGGATTTATTACAGCCTACTCAACTTGTCACTGAAGGTGGTTAGTGACCCAACTTCTTTGACAACAACTATGTTGTCACTGCAGCATCATAATTAAAATGTAGGCTATGGCTTGAGAAAGGCTATCAATGTCATAATCTTACTGTCATAGAAGAGCAGATATCTTGTAGTGGTTAGATATTCATTAGTAGGCTTCCTCGAATTTTCTTTGACTTCATCAAAGATATTTCCTTCAGGTATGCCATTACTAATCAAGAGTAGTTTTATGGACTAAAGCCAGAGCATGGCCTTCGTATGCCACCTCTTAAAGTGCACACCAATAAACTTATCAAGCCTCAGTGCATCGAAAAACTTGCCATAGTTAATTTAGGAATTTTCCTACAATAATGTTTTTGCATTGTTGGGTAATCAAACAATTTTAATATTAATTTCAGAACAAAAATCATGAAAAAAACCCATATTTGCACATAATTCTCTATCATACTAACTGAACTGAACAACATCAACATGAACAACATTCTTGACTCAAACAATATAAATATTGAAATAATAGATCGAATCATGGTGTACATACTTCTCGTTTGCAGATAAACATGCCATGGCTAGCTAGTGGTGGAGGAGCGACAATAATGTTGTTGGTGATGTAGGCAAGATGGGTCGAAGCAGCCAACAACGGAGACGATGGTATGCAACACCGCCGGACTTAAATGCAAGATGAGCCATTGTGTAGATCATGAGTAGTCGTATAAAGGCACTTTTCAAAATCCTTATTGGCCCTCTCCCAATGTAGGATTGCAACTTTGCAAGAGACATCCGTTCAGAGACTTGCTTTCTCCATTGCCGGTGCATGCTGGCACTGGGATGGAGGGACTACGATGCCAGGCGCATGAGCAAAAAAGAGACAAAACCCTAACATGAATAGATGTGTTTCCAGCGGTGGCCAATAGGTCATACATACAAGGCAGACACACGATATCTCCACTTCTCAATCACGATCTAAACCTATTAGGTTTCCAATTGAGAAACTTAAAGGCTAAGCAAAAAATAAATAAAATAGCAAAGCATGGTCGTGTTCTCGCAATATCATGGGCCAAACTTAAGGGCTAGGCAAAAAATAAATATAATGTCAATTTGGCCAAGCCTATTTATATTTCCAGCAAGACGTACATTATTGTGAACCATTGATAGTTCTGCCAAATATCGGTATATGTTTGGACGCTCAGCTAGCTAGACGTTGAGGACAACTGATGTGTGCTAGGAAGTGCCCCCTAACTGTAGCAACTGATGTGTTGGACTGACTGAAGCAACTCAACGCAGGCATGAGCCGCACATGCGCACCACACACGGCCACATGAGCGCTGCAGCCGACCAGCCTGTCCTGCAGGCTCCAGAGCAAGTAGGTTAAAATGTCGACGCCCAATTGCTTAATTCTTTTTGTCAATAAAGTTAAAATATTGATCAACTGAATTGACTAAGGATTTGGCAGTTTTTTTAGGACATGTCTGTATGCTTGGTTGTGATTCGATGTGTCAATTTAATTAGGCTGGTTGGTAGGCAAGTAGGATAGTACAATAACTTTTGTTTGGTACCAATTCGCAGTGTCCTGTACTTCAGACTTTCGAGGTTCATGCATGCTTTCTACTACCTCCGTCCTAGAAAGAATACAACTATGGGTTGCGTGCCACAAAAAGTGGTTTACGTTTGACCAAGTTTTTATTGAATAATACTCACAATTGTGTCTTTAAATTAATTTATTATAAAAATACATTTCGTAATTAATTTGATGGTATTTATTTGGTATCATAAGCATGGACACTTTTTATCTATAATTGGTCAAACTTGAGGTACTAAAACATGACACTATACTAGAATTGCATTCTTTTGGGGACGGAGGTAGTACTAAATTAGAAGGGATTTGAAAGTACTCCGAAAGGGGTAGGCAGGTAGCTCTTAATTAAAAGGTTAAAGAATGTTGATAGTCAGTTTTGATTCTGATTCTAATTCTGATTACAGAAGATGGAAGAAGACTAGTTTACATGCAACTTTGCTAATGCATTTGTTGATATTTCCAAAATAGGATAGGAAAAAAAGGGTGGTGATCATTTCAGGTTTAATTTGGGCCTTGGTACTTAGATAATGTTGCAGAACATGAAGGATGGGAAAGTTGCCTTGTACTATGTAAGCTTTCTTATCATTTTTGTTTCATAGACCCTATATATATCAGATGTCGTCACTTTGGTATGTTCATCAACTATTGGTGGCACTTCTTTATGTTAAACATTTTCAAGTTTTATGCCGAAAAATTGTGAAACCATGCTTAATTATATGTTATATATTTACTATATCTATTGTATAATTACAACTACTCCCTCCGTTCTAAATTATAAGTTACTTTGACTTTTTTGGTACACCCATTTTGTTATGCATCTAGATATAATATATGTCTAGATACATAGTAAATTCTATGTACGAAAAAAGTCAAAGCGACTTATAATTTGGAACGGAAAGAGTATGTGGTATTATACATGTCAAATGTCAACGTTTTAGATTGTCGATTGGGAAAAAAAAACTGAGCTTAGGGGTCTTTTGCATGGGGCATCCAGACTGGACACAGGCATGTGTTTGATGCCATCGATCTCTGGACGGAAGCCGATACCGACAAATTAAATATTGAGACATGAGACAACTAGCTAGGTACTACTGTGAATTTGTCAATGCAAAGACTAGTTGCCTCGAGGTCGTCGTAGTTTGTCTATATTATTCCTCAGGACAGCATGCATGCATATGCATAGGAAAACGTCCTTTGCTGAGATCCTATATTTTTGCCGAGAGCAAAAACGCGGGCTCTCGGCAAAGAAAACGTTTGCCGAGAGCGGCTCTCGGCAAACATCGGCTGTCGGCAAGTGACAGGATCGCCGTGGGCCTGCATCTCGCTCTCGGCGAAGTGGGCCGTTTTGCCGAGAGCCGCGCTCGGCAAAAAATGCCCGTCGGCAAAACGGTCCTTTGCCATAGACCGCGCTCTCGGCAAAATAAGGCTCTCGGCAAAACATTGCCGCGGGCCCATAGCCGTAACCTGCCCTGACGGCGTCACCGCTTTGCCGAGAGCCCCTCCGTTACTACTCTCGGCAAACCTCTTTGCCGAGAGCTGCTCTCGGCAAAAATTTGCCGAGAGCCCCTCCTAGGCTCTCGGCAAATGTGGTTTCTATATTTCATGTGTATGTGTTTCTCTTCTCCTAACTCTCTCCAATTAAATAATTTTTTCTTTCATATGCTCCAAACTTTTTTCTCTATAGACATACTACAGGTTGTACTCAATATTAAAATTTTGTGTATTTTTGTAATTATTTGCTATATATAATTAATTAATTGCATTTCTATGAGTTTTTTAATCGATTAAAATTTGAACAGCGATTGATTTAAACACGGGAAAAAATTAAGTAGAAAATGATATTCATGCTATTTATGCATTATTGAGGGCAAATAACATCTTGTTGACGTTTTTTTCACCTTTTATTTTACGAATCGAAGACCACGAACATATGTCACCCAACGATTTAAAAATTCTTAAAAAAGGAAACGAAGTCGGAAAATTGTGATATTTGCAATGAAGTCATGGTATCACACTTGGAGGCTGTGGTAAAAAATTGAAAATGTTTCGCACAAGTGGTTGCGTATGATTCTTATAATCTGAGACATCTCCGAATAAGTTTCATAAAGTTGAGAAGGAGTCATTAGGATTTTCAAACAATGTCACGGTCGAATTAGTTTTGGAGTTCCAAACTTTTTGTATAGCCATTAGAGAGCATAAGTTGTAACACGGCAAAAATTCGTATTTTTCCGGAGCCGTTTGTTGTTTATTAATTTTTTTTTTTGGATTTGATTTGCCGAGAGCTTCAGGGGATTGCTCTCGGCAAAGACTCTTTGCCGAGAGCAACTAGTCCCGCTCTCGGCGCAGATTTCTTTTTTTTTTACCTGGCCTGGATAAATTGTTTGCCGAGAGCTGGCTCTCGGCGAAGAGGTTTGCCGAGAGCTACTCTCGGCAAATAATAATTTTTATTTTTTTATATTTTTTTGTGCAGTTAGCTAGTTAAAAAATTCGAACCGAATTTGAAAAAAAATAACTTTACCGAGAGCCGGAACTGGGGGCTCTCGGCAAAGGGGGAAGGTTTGCCGAGAGCCTCCCAGATCTGGCTCTCGGCAAAGTGGCTTCACCACTTAAACGTTTCGGCGCAGCCCCGCAAGCCGCGTGAACCGTTTCGGCTGCAGCCCCGCCGCCGCCGCAGCCCGCCACGCCCAGCCGCGCGCGCTGCCGCCACCGCTCTGCCCGAGCCAGCCCGCCCCATCCTGCTCCGTGCCTCCATCACGCTAGGAGTCAAGGTCGCCGCCGCCGCCGTCGCACGCCAGGCGCTCGCGTCTTCATCGTACCCTTCGTCAGGTCTTCGTCGGCCACCCAACAGGTATGCCCACCCCTTTCTCTTCCCTTTATGCTTTGTGAATTTGTATTCGGATCGAATCTAATTTCATTTCAGCATGCGGTTCTGCATCCATTGATCTGCTTTGATTTGAATGTCGTATGCTATGTATATAAAATGCAATTAAATTTAAATAACTATCATTATTATTAGAGGTAACTGTGAGGGTAAGATCTTTTGCTGCATGTCGTTTGCTTGACAGTAATGTAGTGTGGTTTTAAGCTCAGACATTTTGTTTATCTCAGATGTTTAAACTCAGATGACAGTTTCTCATATGTTTAAGCTCAGGCGAGAGTTACTAGTAGTTTCTTTTTCTTCCGTACTGATGATTCTTGGCTGCTATGGGCTGGTGATTGATATGGAATGATGAAACAGCTACTGAGCTGGCACCTGTGATGAAAGATCTAAAGAATTTAATTAAAACTTCTTCCTCGTGCACAGTTGCAATGTATCATGTAGTAGTACTTTGTTTTCTTGTCAAATAAACTAAGTTATCTCCGTGAGCAAAAAGAGGCTAACTGGATTATAATGTTAAAAATAGAAATATCCGAATTTGTATTTCTTAAAAGGAGAATTCCTGCATTTACTAAATTACTGTGCATCCTAAATCCATTTGTCACATTGTTTGCTATAGACAAGCAAAGTGTCTGAAAATTATTTGCTGGTTGAAATGATGAGAAGGCAAAATAGGATTAACAGGGAATGTATTGCTTGTGAATTCAAACATGTACTGTTCCACGAGAAGCGAACTTGATTGAAATGATGCACAAACATATTTGCCAATTCCCTTTGTGCCACCAGATATGGCAGTGGAAATTGTGTAAGCTTTCTGGTCGAAGTCATACAATTTTCTAAGCTTGATAGTGTTTCTGAATGCTGAGAACGAAAAAATGATGGAACTGAATGAGATGGGAAAGATAAGTTTCTTATCAGCTTGATAGTAGTAGTTGTAGTAGTTAGAGTAGTAGTAGTTGATAATTAAGCTGCATGTGGTTCCTTGATATATATGTGGTTGTCGGCCATCGTGCCGTGGTTTTCTTTCAGGTTTGGAAACCTCACCGTTCAGGGGAGATGCTGCCGAATTTTTAAGTTGACGTTATTTTGCTTCTTTCTTTCTTTTTGCAGGAGCCGAGTCAGAGTACCCCGGTGTCCCCAGGTCTGCCCGCACCGCGTCGCCTCGCCACTGCACCGACCCGCCACGGCCCCGCTAGCCTGACTTCACCGCCACCTAAGGTATAACCACTCTTTCTTTGTCCTGGTCATGTATCTCCACGTAACCCAGTTAGGTGTCTCCCGTTCGAAAGAGATACGGTTAGAAATATGCAGATCTTTGCATATCAATAACCGTATTTGTTTCGAATTGTCCACGTTTTTTGGACAGCCCGAGGATGCGCAGATGGTGTTAGTTTCCATGACCTGCTCTGATCCGAGACAGAGTTTCGACAGTACCTTCCTGTTGTTCTCCGGATACACAATCTCCCTGTCGGGACGTGTATTTGGAGAACAGCGGGGAGGTGCTGCCGAAATTCTGTTTCGGATAGGACCAGACCATGGGAACTAACACCATCTACGCATCCTCGGGTGGGATTAGGACCTATCCTTACCTATGCATGGTAGGAACGACGTGTAGATGCAAGTCCATGGTTATATTTATTACTTAGTGATATATATGTTAGAGGATGGATGACCGTGAGTGGATGTACTCGGGCCGCCGGAGCGCCCATGAGATTACCAGAGAATGGGTCGACAAGACCGAGGCTTTCATCAAGCAAGTATTTGACCAGGCTCCCGGAGCGCGTGCCGTTTTTTGTCCCTGCATCAACTGTAAGAACAGAAAGAGGCAGACAAAGGAGGTGATGACTTCACATCTGGCTAGGCATGGATTTACGAAAAACTATACCCAGTGGACCCACCATGGTGAAGCCGATCATGTGAGAGAGGAGGTGGTGAGACCACGTGTCGAGGATTACAATGCTGATGCCGGGGTAGCAGCTTGGTTAGATGACTTTCACGAAGCACACTTCGCTGACGGACGTAGGCAGCAGGAGGAGGAGGAGCCAGAGGCAAGCGCAAAGGCGTATTACGACATGTTGTCTGCAGCAGGGAAACCCCTTCATGGCCACACACAGATTTCAAAGCTTGATGGCATTTCACGCTTAATGGCCTTAAAGTCCCAGTTCAACCTCAGTCGAGAGAACTTTGATGAAATGTTGACAGTTATTGGCTCCATCCTTCCGACCGGTCACCTTCTGCCATAGAACATGTATGAATCGCAGAAGGTCCTTCGTGCACTTAAGATGCCGTATGAGCAGATACATGCTTGTCCGAAGGGTTGCGTCCTCTTTAGAAAAGCACACGCGGATGCAAAGTACTGTCCAAAGTGTAAATCCTCTAGGTATCTGGAGGTAGACTCTGGTGATGGTGAGAAGAGGCAGAGTCCGTACCCCGTGAAAATCCTACGGTACCTTCCATTCATACCGAGGATCCAACGGTTATTCATGACAGAGGAGTCCGTGAAACAGATGATATGGCACAAAAATGGAAAAAGATACAGTCCTGAGAAGATGGTACATCCAGCCGATGGTGAAGCATGGCATCACTTTGATAACATTCATCGTAACAAAAGTGGGGAGGCACGTAATGTGCGTGTTGCACTGGCAACAGATGGGTTCAATCCTTATGGAATGATGGCTGCCCCATACACTTGTTGGCCTGTGTTTGTTATCCCTCTCAATCTCCCCCCTGGCGTCTCCTTCCAACGATAGAATGTGTTTTTGTCGTTGATAATTCCAGAACACCCTGGGAATAACATGGGTGTGTTCATGGAGCCTTTGTTCGATGAACTGGTCCATGCTTGGGACCATGGTGTATGGACATACGATCGAGCTACAAAGACAAACTTCAACATGCATGTTTGGTATCAATACTCCATGCATGACTTCCTAGCATATGGGATATTCAGCGCTTGGTGTGTTCACGGGAAGTTTCCATGCCCCTTGTGCAAGGCAGCTCTACAGTTCAATTGGCTGCAGAAGGGCGGCAAATATTCTGTGTTCGACAAACATCGACAATTCCTCCCTGCTGAGCATCCATTCAGACGACACATCAAGAACTTTACTAAAGGTGTCATGGTTATAGACCCCGCACCACAGATGATGACCGGTGCCGAGGTTCATGATCAGATAGATGCTCTTCGGATCAATGAAAAAGATGGTAGGTTCGTGGGATATGGTGAGGAGCATATGTGGACTCATAAGTCGCCCTTGTTGATGCTCCCCTATTATAACGACCTTCTTCTTCCACACAACATTGACGTAATGCACACCGAGAAGAATGTTGCCGAGGCGCTTTGGGCAACGATCATGGACATTAAGGATAAGACAAAGGACAATGTAAAGGCGAGACTGGACCTGGCAACGATATGTGATAGACCAAAGCAACACATGCAACCTCCTAGAAGCGGCAAGAAATGGACAAGGCCTAAGGCCGATTACAGATTGAAACCGGAACAAAAGAGAGAAGTATTAGAATGGTTCAAAACATTAATGTTCCCTGATGGGTATGCAACGAATCTGAGGAGGGGAGTGAACTTATCTACCTTGCGAATCAACGGCCTGAAGAGTCATGACTATCACATATGGATTGAGTGTCTTCTTCCAGCGATGCTCCGAGGCTATGTCCCTGAGCATGTGTGGAAGACGCTAGCCGAGTTGAGCTATTTCTTCCGCCAGCTTTGTGCCAAGGAGTTATCTCGTAGCGTGGTTGCAGAATTGGAAAAAATAGCACCTGTGTTGCTCTGTAAGTTGGAGATGATCTTTCCACCCGGCTTCTTCAACCCGATGCAGCATTTGATTCTGCACCTCCCGTATGAGGCGCGAATGGGGGGGCCCGTGCAAGCCCGTTGGTGCTATCCAATCGAGAGATGTCTAAAGGTTCTTCAGAAGAAATGCAGAAACAAATACAAAATCGAGGCTTCCATGGCGGAGGCATTCGTTCTAGAGGAGGTTACTAACTTCACACAAGCATACTATGGTGACAAGCTTCCTAGCGTGCATAATTGACCCCCTCGTTACAATGCTGGTGAAAATGAATCAAAACGCAGCCTTTTCCAAGGGCAACTTGGAAGTGCGAGTGATGCGACCTCATTGTTGTTGAAAAACGAAGATTGGCTCACAATCATTATATATGTGTTCACCAATCTTACCGAAATGGAGCCGTACATGCAGTAAGTGGCTTCTTGCACGAACTTGTTAATTAAATATGCCGTCAACATTCTGCATCCAACCTCCTTGTTTCTCGTTGTTACAGGGAGTTTATTAATGAGAACTGGCATCTATCAAGGGAACCTACCCCGCAAGAACGTGACACCATTCTTCATCAGGGTGCGGGAAATGGAATCTCCGATTTTATTTTTTGGTTCAAACAAAAGGTACTATGCAATTTAGCTCGGTCGCCGATTCACATTCCCAGTTGCTTGTACATTCCAATTTAACGATCTATCCTCCTTGACCTTGCAGAGCCAAACCGATTTGACTATGAATCCAGAGTTGAGACAGGTTGCCAATGGCTTTGAACATAGGGTCAAGTCATTTTCTGGTTATGATGTGAATGGATACCGATTTCACACAACAAGACACGAGCAGAGCCGGCCCAATCGAAGAACCACGAATTCCAGAGTTTTTACTAGCGGCCTTGATGGGGCCGAGTATTATGGAAGAATTGAAGAAATATATGAACTTAGGTTTCGTGGTCACAAACCTCTTAACCTTGTCGTATTCAAATGCCATTGGTTTGATCCTCAAAAAATGAGACGAAGTCCTTCCCTTGGGCTAGTAGAAATTCGACAGGATTCCGTCTATGGCGGAAAGGATGTCTATATTGTGGCTCAATAGGCCACACAAGTTTATTATCTCCCCTACTCGTGCCAAAGGGACCCTCGTCTTCAGGGTTGGGATATTGTGCACAAGGTATTGCCGCACGGTAAAGCACCTTCCCCAAACGCCGAAGACTACAACTTCGACCCAAACACATATGATGGAGAGTTCTATCAAGAAGAGGGCCTACAAGGGACTTATGAGATTGACTTAACTGGAGCTATGGAAATGGAAGTAGACAATGAAATGGATGTTGATGTGGACGAGGGGGATGAGGTGGAAAATGCGAAGGACTTGGCGTTACTTGAAGGATTACATATTGGCAATGGCAATGATGACATAGTTGCTCCTTTGGAAAGTGTTGAATATTTCGACATGGCTGATAGTGATGATGAGAGCTATGATCCAGCTAATCCCGATGGGGATGATTATTTCTAATACATGTAATATTATGTTATTTTTTAATTATGCTTTATTTATTTTGCATCTCTTTATAATAATGTCTTGTTTATGATCCATCTAATCCGATCTTATTGTTTATGTCTTGTAGGTGATTGTGCAAAGATGGTGGGCCGCAGAGCTTTGCGGGCGGTCAGGTCGCTTTACGACACGGGGGGCAGTACACCAGGGCCCTCAGGTGAAGCTGGGGGTCGGCACCACCTCAGGGGAGGAGGAGGAGGGCGGCCGGGAGGAGGCCTAGGGCGCCACCGCCTCAGCCTGCAGCAGCAGCAGCACCAGAGCCCGAGGAGGAGCGGGAGGAAGAGCAGGTGGACGAGCAGGCTCAGCAGGGAGAGGACGAGCTGGAGGCCGAGTAGCTGGACGAGCAGGAGGAGCGGGAGGATGAGCAGGAGGCCGAGGCAGGAGGTTCCAGTTCCACCGGAACCTCAGGTGTCTACCAACGAGGTCCGGCGAGCCTACCTGAGCGGCCGATACCTGAGGCTCTACGCCCGGTCATTCGACCCGTTGGGCAAAAGTACGTAACTTTTACATTTTTTCGCTCCTACATATGATAGAATCACAATGGAAACTAACAGTTTTTTTCTTAATTACTTACGTAGGTCTTGGAAGGTCGTGGTCCTAGGTGCTCACAAAAGGTTGCCCAATGGCATCCTGGGTCTTCTCTGCAGGGAACACTTCCCAGGCTTGGTTCGCTACGCCGAAGCTCTGGAGCCGGCGTACACGTACGAGCACTACGTCGCCGCCCTTGATGCGGAGGACGAGACGGGCCGCACGTACAAAAGCGTGGCGGAGCGGGTTATGTGCGAGTTTTGGGTAAGTCTTCCTCCCACTACTTTGCTCAATACATTGCATTCGCTAGAGTTTCTTGAACCAGTGTATTGATACATCTTTTCTATATGCAGGACTTCTTCAAATGCGCCGAGGGCTACGAGGCGAGGGCGGCCAAGGCGTCGGCCAAATCTTTTAGATGTCGCATCTCAGACATGCATTACGAGGCGCGGCTCCAGGCCTTCATCGATTACTATGCCGTCTACGAGCATCGGAAGGTAAAGAAAGAAGATGCAAGATTAATGCATCTGACCAAAGAGCAGTACCTGAAGGTAAATATACAACATCAATATTGATTTCTTCTGAGATTGGGTAGGCTTGAATTGTTCTTATATCTGTCAATGTACTTGATGTCGTACAGGTGCCTCCTGGCTGGTGCGCCAATAAAACACGGGCCTGGCAGATGATGGTCGACAGGTGGGTGAGTGGCAATTGGGCGAATAACCACACCGTCCTCCGGGAATGACGTTTGCTGATGCCAGGTGTATCACACCACCAGGGCAACCTTAACATCCACGAATTCGGGGCTAGATGGGTACGTGACTTGGTGTAGCTTCATTTATTCTTTCAGATGTTTATTCCTGCATGATTTATAATCGTCTTGTTGTTTTTCTCACAGTCGGCTACACATCAAAACTAGCCATGCGGAGAGCTCAAGTCATGGGTTCTGGCCCACAAGGGCAAGGCGACAGACAACATCAATTGGAACCCGGACGACCCAGCCGAGTCGTTCACCAACGAGAGCATCCCCGAGCGCATCAGTCAGTACACCGAGGCAGCAAGGGGAGTCCATGGGGCAGACTGGGATCCGCACACCGTGGACATTGACGGCGACATCGTCATGAGGGTGGGAGGAGGCAAGAAGCATGGGCGGTACCTCATCGGCAACAGCACGCTCGACCCGCACACCACTCCCACTCTCTCACAGGTCCGGACAAGCAGCACGAGCGGTAGCGTGCCCATACGCCCAAGGCAGGACACTTCGACGCATCGTGTGGCAGCACTACAGGTTACTTCTGTTTTATTCGTCGTTCATTGGTTTTACATTCCTCGAAATTGCTTGTAACAATGCGGTGAAAAAATTATAGGCCCAGGTGCATGCGCTCGAGGAGCATAAGGCTAGGGTGGAGGAAGAGCGACAGAGGGAGCGGGAGGCCGAGCGACAGAGGTGGGACGCCGAGCGGGCGAGGTTTGACACCTTGGCTCAGTACGTGGCAAGTCTTGGCGTCACGATGGGTCGTCCAGCGCCACTAGAGCTGTTCGCTCCTCCACCGCCTTACCCATACCCACCTTACTCATACGTGAGTTCAACTTCTCTAACAAAAGCTCTTTACTGTGCATGTCGGCTATCGTGTCGTTGATATGTGATGGGAGGCCTTCGTGCCGTTGATATATATGTGTGCCGGCCATCGTGCCGTTGATATGTGGTGGGCGGCCATCGTGCCGTTGGTTTTCTTGCAGGTTTTGGAAACCCCACCGTGCAGGGAAGGTGCTGCCAAAATTTTGATGTGTCTAGGCTTAGATTACAATTTTATACCTAGTTCTGCAAATTTTGACTTGTCTACGCTTAGATTACAATTATATGCCTTAGTATTACTATAATTACTAATTTTTCTTCTCCTTTGTGCAGAATTAATCGGCGGGTTCGAATGATGTGCCTGAGCAGCCGTCGTCGGGAGGGTCGTGGCACCAACCGTATCCACAACTTCCGCCGCATCAGCAGCCACCGGGAGGGTCGGGGTACCAGCCGTATCCACACCGTCCGCCGCAGCAGCCGCCGCCGTCGGGAGGGTGGGAGCCTTGGGAGTGAGCCTGTTGTTCTTCATCATGTATTAGCACTTTGTGACATGAACTTGTGTGAGATGAACTTAGCACTTTGAGATGGACATGTGTTGTTGGATTTGAGATGTTTAGATGGATTATAATGTGAGACATGTGATGTGGATGACATATTTGTGATATATGTGATGTGGATGATGTGTTATATTTGTGAAATATGTGTCGTTGAAGCTGGAAATATAAACAAAAATAAAAAAAAGCTCTCTGGACTCTTTGCCGAGAGCCTGGCTCTCGGCAAATATGCCTCTTTGCCGAGAGCCTAGCTCTCGGCAAATCTTCCTCTTTGCCGAGAGCTTGGTGGTCGGCTCTCGGCAAACCTATTTTTTTTTTTTTTGAAAACCACCTCGGCCGCAAATCTTTTTTTTTTACAATTCTTTGCCGACAGTCGCTCTCGGCAAAGAAGTTCTTTGCCGACGGTCGCTCTCGGCAAAGAAGCTGTCACACCGTTACCCGTCGTCTGGCCGTTACTAGGGCGCGCCAGTTTGCCGAGAGCTAGAGTTTGCCGAGAGCCTTGCCATTACTCTCGGCAAATGTTTTGCCGAGAGGGGCTCTCGGTAAAGAATCCTTTGCCGGTAGATGTTTTGCCGAAGGCTCTTTGCCGAGAGCTGCTCTCGGCAAATAGTTTGCCGAGCGTCAGATCGTCTGAGTCCGGTAGTGATATCAGCATATGGATAGAGAGCTCGCGGTCCATCACAAGCTCAAGATCTAGAGAGAGAGAGAGCTCCCAATCCATCACAAGGTCAAGAAGGCTTGTTAGCGTCGTCGTCGGTCATGACATCCCACACAATATTAGCTGCAGGACTAGTGTGGCTCGGTGCGGCGGGTCGTGGTGCCATGGCTCGCCGCCGGGGAGAGTGAGATTGGTGGTGCGGAGTGCCAAAGATCATGCGGCGGCGTAGACATTCCTTTCCCGTTCGGAATGGGACCTTATCACTGCCTGCTGCTGGGATTTGAAATCTCGTGTAAGGACACCGGCAATGGCGTCCTTAAGCCGTTCATGGTTACTAAACCAAAAGATGCTATAGTGGAGGTCCTCAACATCTCTCTGGAGCAAGGTGAAGTGAAGGTGCTCCAGCCTATCTCTTATTACTGCTACGACGCTGCGTCTGCGGTGAAGGCAGACTGGGATGAGTGGCACTGGAACTTGTCCAATAACTCGCCGTACACTTTCTCCAGCACGGCCAACAAGTTCACGGTCGTAGGGTGCCGTTCATGTGCTTTGGCGGCAAGATGTCCCTAAACCCTTGCTCCGGGATGGGTTGCTGCCAGATGGCCATCCCCAAGGGTCTCAAGTATTACCAGGTGTGGTTCGACCATCGGTTGAACATGTCAGGGATCGACGACTACGGCGGCCTTGGTCGCTGCAGCTTCGCGGTGCTCATGGACTCGTCCAACTTCACGTCGTCGACCTCCAGCTCCAACAACATCTCCTGGCCGGAGTTCATCAACAATAACTCGTCGTCGGCATTCAACAGCTCCCGTGGTGGAAAGGCGCCGGTGGTCCTTGACTGGTCCATCGGATTTGACGACTGCAAGACGGCAGGCTGAAACCTTGATTACGCGTGCCGTAGCAACAACAGCTTCTGCTCTGATGCAGCCAGCGGACGAGGCTACATCTGTAAGTGCAACCAAGGTTTCGAGGGCAACCCTTACCTTCCGGACGGCTGTAAAGGTACGGTTAATCCACTGCCCAACCTTCCTGCCCTCCGTTGCACTGTACTCCCTCTATCCAAAAATAAATGCACATCACATTTCTCGAGTGGTCAAACTTTTCTAAGTTTGACTAAAATTATAGAGAGTAGTATGAAAATTTGTATCTCTAAATAAATTTATTATGAAAGTAGGCTCCATTCTCTATCTAATGATGCTTCTTATAAGTCATAAATATTAGTATATTTTTTACATATTTGGTCAATCCTTAAAAGGTTTGACTCCTCTGAAAGTGAGATGTGTGTTTATTTTGGATGGAGGGAGTATATCACAATCCTTGTTAATTATGATATTAAGTTATAGCCACTACCACAAAGATCCAACCTTCAAAAAATATATCATTACCATGGCAGTTGTAGGAAACATTCAAGGAAATGCATATAAATATTCCCTCCATTTAAAAAAATACAATTCTAGCATGGCATCAAATTAAAGTACCTTGAGTTTGACTGACTATATAAAAATATAAATATTTATTATGAGATATATTTTCATAACAAATAATTTGGTGTCATAAGCGTTAATATTTTTCTATATATTTGATCAAAATTTAGGTATTTTAATAAAAAAAATGCACCTAGAATATTGCATTCTTTTTGGAACAGAGATAATATATGAGATTAGCTCAATGCTTAGTACTTACAGGTTTTATCAGTTTCCTCTATGCATGCCACATTGTTATAGGGTACATGCATATACCAGGCCTACACTATGATCCTTTATTTAGATGCATTTACTTAACTCTGAACCTTATTGAAACTCAGCCTACGGGAGATCTAATGAAAATATTATATATGGCATGCTTTTGGACATATACATGTTATGTTTAATAACTGGATGTTTTATTGCAGATATTGATGAGTGCCTTGACGGTAAAAAATACCCATGCCATGGAGTGTGCACGAATACATATGGTTCATTCGCTTGTGATTGTCCTAGGGGTAGCCGAGGAAATGCATCTAATGCAGAATGCACAAAGATCCCTTCCCTCTCGGAGCACGGGTAGCCACTGGTACGATCCAGCATTTTCTTATTCTTAAGTGGCAACGCATTTTTATTTTTATTTATGGAACTTGCAGGTTCACATGTTGAGCTCAGTTTGGCTTGCTGTAGAATTTTCTTTACCAAAAATAAAAGAGCCACATAATACCCTTAAAGTCTAACGGTATTTCAAATTTGTTTCATCGGTATTTCAAAGGTGCAGAAGCATTGAGGCCTTCAGATTTACGTTAATGCTACTAGAACATATAGGGAGTCGGACCATAATTTACTCGATGTTTCTGCTAATAACTAAAGAATTAACTTGCTCAATTGCATCATTAGACTTTTAGACACTACTATAAAAAAAGATTTATAGAAATGCTTTTTTTTAGGGACGGCTTTATATCCGGCCGCCCCTACAAATCGATTTATAGAGACGGTTAAAAAATCGCTTCTACAAATCATTGATTTGTAGCCAAGCCTGAGTAGGGGCGGCTGGGCAAACCGCTCCTACGAATGCCTTGGAGCCGCCCCTACAAAGGCTTGTGAAAATGGTTGGAACGTGATGTTCTCTTAGGCTTACGGCTTCGTGTTAATATAGCCATGAAGAGCCCCTGGCGTGGCGGTATAACTTGTACAACAAGAAGAAGCTAACTACTTTTGGTAACTCTAGATTACATCACAAGATTACATCAATCAGGAGATACCTATCCTATCTAACCGAAGCTGTGATACTTGTCTTCACCCGCAATCCAAGCCTGAGCGCACAACCAATCTTCAGGAGATATCAATCAACCAGATATTGCGGTCATCTGATCTTATTGGATATTCTTAACATTCCTCCTCAATCACAACTTATCAGCGAGGTTGAGATTGTCTCTTAACATGACCATTTGCTTCTCTGGAAGATGCTTAGTGAAGCCATCGGCGATCTGATCCGTAGTGCTGATGAATCTGATGTCCAGGCGCTTTGCTGCAACTTGTTCGCGTACAAAATGAAAATCGATCTCTATATGCTTGGTGCGTGCATGAAATACAGGGTTAGCCGATAGGTACTTTGCGCCAAGATTATCACACCATAAACATGCTGCCAAAGGATGTGGAATACCTAACTTATCAAGTAATTTTTGTACCCACATTACCTCTGCAGCAGCGTTGGCCAAAGACTTGTATTCAGCTTCTGTACTTGATCTTGAAACCGTAAGCTATTTTCTTGCGCACCATGACACTAGGTTGCAACCTAGGAATACAGCAAAGCCGCCTATAGATCGTCTATCATCAGGGCAACCGGCCCAATCAACATCTAAAAAAGCACATATAAGCATAGTGTTAGATTTTCTAATTTTTAACCCTAGGCCGATTATTCCTTGTACATATGTCAATATTCTCTTCACAACTTCCCAACAAACGGTCATCGGCGAGTGAAGGAATTGACAAACTTTGTTGACCGAAAAAGACAGATCTGGTCGTGTAAGGGTGAGATACTGGAGAGCTCCAACAATGCTCCTGTATCTGGTTGAGTCCTCCACTCCTAACCGAGTGCTAGTAGTGACTGAAAGCTTTTCGGTAGTATTAAGGGGTGTTTTGACGGGTTTACACAGCTGCATATTAACTCTCTTGAGGATATCAGGTTCCTGTGTCAAAAGCAATTCACCTTTCTTTCTTTGAACCTGTATGCCAAGAAAATAGTGAAGGTTCCCGAGATCTTTGATTGCAAAGTCATTCTCTAAATCTCGGAGAAGAGCATCCATTGCTTCCTGTGATGAACTGGCCACAATTATATCATCAACATATACAAGCATAAAGTTGACATGATTTCCTTTCCGATAAAAGAATAATGATGTGTCAGCTTTGGAGGGAACAAAGCCTAGACTCTGAAGTTTACCACACAACCTAGAATACTAGGCCCATGGTGCTTGTTTTAAACCATACAGGGATCTATCAAGTTTGCATAAGTGATGTGGTTTGGTCTTATCTTCATAACCTGGCAGCTGTTTCATGTATACCTCTTCTTCAAGAAAACCATGCAAGAAAGCGTTCTGAACATCGAGTTGCCTCAAACACCAATCCTTAGACATAGCTAGAGAGAGCACAAGACGAATTGTGGCTGCTTTCACAACAGGACTAAAAGTATCCTCATAATCAATGCCATATCGTTGTTTGAACCCCTTTGCTACTAGGCGTGCCTTATATCTGTCAATTTTCCCATCTGATCTTCTTTCGATTTTATAGACCCACTTGCAATCTATCACATTTTTACCTTTTTGAGGTGGAACTAGATGTCAAGTTTTATTCATGATCAATGCATCAAATTCAACATCCATAGCACGC
The DNA here is from genome assembly GCF_019320115.1 of Miscanthus floridulus. Taxonomy (NCBI): domain Eukaryota; kingdom Viridiplantae; phylum Streptophyta; class Magnoliopsida; order Poales; family Poaceae; genus Miscanthus; species Miscanthus floridulus. The sequence continues at coordinate 20,892,334 of NC_089589.1, read as the reverse complement.
TTCCAATTATTATCGACTAAGGCATGTTGCAAATCAATAGGACCTTCAGTGGTGGCTGCTAACTGACCATATCCAATAGTTCCATCAGTGTAAATTTTTGGTTTGCGTATACCTTGTTGTAGACGTGTGGTGGGTCGCTGGAGAGCCGGTGCTGCAGGCAATGTAGAAGATCTGGTGGGTTGATCTGTGGCTGGCGTAGAAGATCCGGCGAGCGAAGATCCGGTGGGTTGATCTGTGGCTGGCGCAGAAGATCCAGCGAGCGACGGATCCAAGGGAGATTCTCCACCACCGGTCGAAATATCCTATCCCCCGTCCATGGAGCCAGGCGAGGCGAGTTCGAGATAGGTAGCGCACGCGGAGAGGATGCCAGTGGAGCTGACGCGTTCGTCATGAGCGCACGAGCTGACGCCGTCATATCCAAGACCGATCCTGTCGGCTCCCACAGTGGAAGGTGTAGGTGAATCAGCCTAGGGATCGCCGCCTGTTCCTGCCAAAACGGGAAATTGCTTGGGGAGCATGAAATGACGCCCGTTTCCAGCCAAATTTAGTTCGTTCGACGCCGAATTTTTTTCATGAGCTGCACGCTTAGACATATGGTTAGTATGCAGGGAATCATTATCAAAATGATCTGAAGAATTATCGTCCCCAAAATCATGTGAAGGATTTGTCAAAGTTGGAGGAAGGAGGAGAATTTCATATCGTAATCGAGCACCGGCGTTTGGGTGGAGTTCGGCGAAGGGGAAGACGTGTTCATCAAAGACGACGTCTCGGGAAATATAGACACACCCTTCATTGACATCCAGACACTTGAACCCCTTGTGTATGTTACTGTATCCTAGGAAGACACAGCGTTTGGAGCGGAATTGCAACTTGCGAGCGTTATAAGGCCGTAGATTCGGCCAGCATGCGCTGCCAAAAGTACGAAGAGAGGAGTAGTCTGGTGTTTGATGAAACAGGCATTCAAGAGGAGTTTGGTTATTGATAATTTTACTAGGGAGGCGATTAATAAGATAGGTGGCAGTGATGAAAGCTTCATCCCAAAATTTTGAGGGCATAGAAGCATGGGCTAAATACTAGAGACATACTTCAACAATATGGCGATGTTTGTGTTCAGTGGAGCCATTTTGTTGATGTGCATAAGGGCATGAGACATGATGCGAGATGCCAATGCGCTGAAAGAAGGCATTCAGCTTTTGATATTCCCCTCCCCAGTCATTTTGCATAGCGAGAATTTTTCTATCAAATTGGCGTTCAACCATTGCTTGGAATTCATGAAATTTTTGAAAAACTTTAGATTTATGACGAAGAAAATAAATCCATGTAAACTTGCTGAAATCATCAATGAAGCTAACGTAATAACTGTTTTTGCCAACAGAAGTGGGCGCAGGACCCCATACATCAGAAAACACAAGTTCTAAGGGACTCAATGAGATACTCGTGGATCTAGGATAGGGTAGCTGATGACTTTTGCTCTTTTGGCAAGCATCGCAAACAATTTCTTTATTCAAATCGGCAACAAAGGGAATACTATTTTTGCTAAGGACTTGCTGAACGACTACAAAAGAAGGGTGGCCGAGGTGACTATACCACCTGGACGAAGGAGACTTGACAGCACTAAACGCCCCTTTATTCCATGATGGCCTAGACTTCAACGGGTATAGGCCACCTTCGCATTCCGCTCTAAGGATGGTTTTTTTCGTCGCCTGGTCCTTAATCAAAAAATAGTTGGGATGATATTCAATAAAAGCATGGTTATCGGATGTAAGACGATGAATAGATGCAAGGCTTTTGTTAGTTTCAGGAACATAAAGAACATTGTTTAGGACGAGATTTTGATTTGGGGTATGAACAAAACTTCGACCAATTTGATTGATTCTCATACCTACGCCATTAGCAGCATGAACCTTGTTGTTTCCATGGTACTTGTCCCTCATGGTGAGCTTCTCCAGCTCTCCCGAGATGTGGTCGGTAGCACCAGTGTCAGTGTACCAGTTGGTGTCGATCCCATATGACGCTGAGGAGGCAGATCAGGATTGCTCTCGTGGGCCGGTGAAGGAAGCGTCAAAACGCTTGAAGCAGCGGAGTCCGGTGTGGCCTTCCTTGCCGCAGAGTTGGCAGATGGGTTTATCGCCATTGTAGTTCTACCGAGGGCGCCCGCTATTGTTGTTGTTACCACGGTTGCGGCCGCGCCCGCGTCCTCGGCCACCATCGCCGCAGTTGAAACCGCCACGGCCTCCACGTGTAGCCGTGTTAGCAGAAGAACCGGATCCAACATGTAGGAGATCCATCCGCTGTTCCCAGCTCACTAGCGGGGTGTAGAGCTCGCCCAAAGATAGCGGCTCCGTGCGCGCCGCGACAACCGAGACAATCGGATTAAAATCCATGTCAAGTCCGGCTAGTACATAGGAGATGATCTCTTCATCTTCAAGACGTTTGCCGGCGGCCACCATGTCGTCAGCAAGAGATTTCGTCTTGTTGAAGTAGTCAGCAATTGTAGACGAGCCCTTCTGCGCTGTGGCCAACGCCATGCGCGTGTTGATGATACGGTCCCGAGACTAGGAAGCCGTCATCTCTGAGATCACTTTCCAGATCTCAACCGATGTGGCGCAATTGGAGACTTGCACCTAGATCTCCTTGGAGATATTGGAGAGCAGACAGTTAACGATCTGCTGGTCCTTCGCAACCCAAGTTTCATACTCAGGGTTGGGGATGAGCTCAGTCGGCTTGTCGGCCGCCTTGGGGATTTGCTTCGCCGGCACCACAATGTCAGGCTCGAGATAGTGCGCTATCTGCGCACCGCGAAGAGCAGACAGCACCTGGGCGTTCCATAGGGGAAAATTCCCTCTGCCTAGCTTCTCGGTGACGGGACAACCGATCAGAGAGAACGATTGTTGAAGCACGGAAGAGGAAGCCATCGAGAATATTGTGGACTAACCTAGCTCTGATTACCATGTGAAAATGGTTGAAACATGATGCCCTCCCAGGCTCACGGCTTTGTGTTAATATAGCCAGGAAGAGCCCCTGGTGTGGCGGTACAACTTGTACAACAAGAAGAAGCTAACTACTTTTGGTAACTCTAGATTACATCAATCAGGAGATACCTATCCTATCTAACCGAAGCCGTGATACTTGTCTTCACCCGCAATCCAAGCCTGAGCGCACAACCAATCTTCAGGAGATATCAATCAACCATCAATCAACCAGATATTGCGGTCATGTGATCTTTTTGGATATTCGTAACAAGGCTGTGTATATGTGATCATTTCTTTATACAACTCCTACTACTTTCAATGACTTCCACAGTCCCAAAAGAGTGTCACTATAGGTCGTGTTGGTCAAACTATCTAGTTTCGTTAAATTTGTAGAAAATATTAGCAACATTTATATCTCTATGTTAAATAAGTTTATTATAAAAATATATTCAACGATTAAAACTATCATAATAAGTTACTTTGATTTTTTTGGTACATCCATCTTGCTATGCATCTAGATATAATATATGTCTAGATACATAGTAAATTCTATGTATGAAAAAAGTCAAAGCGACTTATAATTTGGAACGGAAAGAGCATGTGGTATTATACATGTCAAATGTCAACGTTTTAGAATGTCGATCGGGAAAAAAAACTGAGCTTAGGGGTCTTATGCATGGGGCATCCAGACTGGACACAGGCATGTGTTTGATGCCATCGATCTCTGGACGGAAGCCGATGCCGACAAATTAAATATTGAGACATGAGACAACTAGCTAGGTACTAGTGTGAATTTGTCATCAATGCAAAAACTAGTTGCCACGAGGTCGTCGTAGTTTGTCTATATTAGTCCTCAGGACAGCATGCATGCATATGCATATCAGCATATGGATAGAGAGCTCGCGGTCCATCACAAGCTCAAGATCTAGAGAGAGAGCTCCCAATCCATCACAAGGTCAAGAAGGCTTGTTAGCGTCGTCGTCGGTCATGACATCCCACACAGTATTAGCTGCAGGACTAGTGTGGCTCGGTGCGGCGGTCGTGGTGCCATGGCTCGCCGCCAGGGAGAGTGAGATTGGTGGTGCGGAGTGCCAAAGATCATGGGGCGTTGTAGACATTCCTTTCCCGTTCGGATTGGGACCTTATCACTGCCGGCTGCTGGGATTTGAAATCTCGTGTAAGGACACCGGCAATGGCGTCCTTAAGCCGTTCATGGTTACTAAACCAAAAGATGCTATAGTGGAGGTCCTCAACATCTCTCTGGAGCAAGGTGAAGTGAAGGTGCTCCAGCCTATCTCTTATTACTGCTACGACGCTGCGTCTGCGGTGAAGGCAGACTGGGATGAGTGGCACTGGAACTTGTCCAATAACTCGCCGTACACTTTCTCCAGCACGGCCAACAAGTTCACGGTCGTAGGGTGCCGTTCATGTGCTTTGGCGGCAAGATGTCCCTAAACCCTTGCTCCGGGATGGGTTGCTGCCAGATGGCCATCCCCAAGGGTCTCAAGTATTACCAGGTGTGGTTCGACCATCGGTTGAACATGTCAGGGATCGACGACTACGGCGGCCTTGGTCGCTGCAGCTTCGCGGTGCTCATGGACTCGTCCAACTTCACGTCGTCGACCTCCAGCTCCAACAACATCTCCTGGCCGGAGTTCATCAACAATAACTCGTCGTCGGCATTCAACAGCTCCCGTGGTGGAAAGGCGCCGGTGGTCCTTGACTGGTCCATCGGATTTGACGACTGCAAGACGGCAGGCTGAAACCTTGATTACGCGTGCCGTAGCAACAACAGCTTCTGCTCTGACGCAGCCAGCGGACGAGGCTACATCTGTAAGTGCAACCAAGGTTTCGAGGGCAACCCTTACCTTCCGGACGGCTGTAAAGGTACGGTTAATCCACTGCCCATCCTTCCTGCCCTCCGTTGCACTGTACTCCCTCTATCCAAAACTAAATGCACATCACATTTCTCGAGTGGTCAAACTTTTCTAAGTTTGACTAAAATTATAGAGAGTAGTATGAAAATTTGTATCTCTAAATAAATTTATTATGAAAGTAGGCTCCATTCTCTATCTAATGATGCTTCTTATAAGTCATAAATATTAGTATATTTTTTACATATTTGGTCAATCCTTAAAAGGTTTGACTCCTCTGAAAGTGAGATGTGTGTTTATTTTGGATGGAGGGAGTATATCACAATCCTTGTTAATTATGATATTAAGTTATAGCCACTACCACAAAGATCCAACCTTCAAAAAATATATCATTACCATGGCAGTTGTAGGAAACATTCAAGGAAATGCATATAAATATTCCCTCCATTTAAAAAAATACAATTCTAGCATGGCATCAAATTAAAGTACCTTGAGTTTGACTGACTATATAAAAATATAAATATTTATTATGAGATATATTTTCATAACAAATAATTTGGTGTCATAAGCGTTAATATTTTTCTATATATTTGATCAAAATTTAGGTATTTTAATAAAAAAAATGCACCTAGAATATTGCATTCTTTTTGGAACAGAGATAATATATGAGATTAGCTCAATGCTTAGTACTTACAGGTTTTATCAGTTTCCTCTATGCATGCCACATTGTTATAGGGTACATGCATATACCAGGCCTACACTATGATCCTTTATTTAGATGCATTTACTTAACTCTGAACCTTATTGAAACTCAGCCTACGGGAGATCTAATGAAAATATTATATATGGCATGCTTTTGGACATATACATGTTATGTTTAATAACTGGATGTTTTATTGCAGATATTGATGAGTGCCTTGACGGTAAAAAATACCCATGCCATGGAGTGTGCACGAATACATATGGTTCATTCGCTTGTGATTGTCCTAGGGGTAGCCGAGGAAATGCATCTAATGCAGAATGCACAAAGATCCCTTCCCTCTCGGAGCACGGGTAGCCACTGGTACGATCCAGCATTTTCTTATTCTTAAGTGGCAACGCATTTTTATTTTTATTTATGGAACTTGCAGGTTCACATGTTGAGCTCAGTTTGGCTTGCTGTAGAATTTTCTTTACCAAAAATAAAAGAGCCACATAATACCCTTAAAGTCTAACGGTATTTCAAATTTGTTTCATCGGTATTTCAAAGGTGCAGAAGCATTGAGGCCTTCAGATTTACGTTAATGCTACTAGAACATATAGGGAGTCGGACCACAATTTACTCGATGTTTCTGCTAATAACTAAAGAATTAACTTGCTCAATTGCATCATTAGACTTTTAGACACTACTATAAAAAAAGATTTATAGAAATGCTTTTTTTAGGGACGGCTTTATATCCGGCCGCCCCTACAAATCGATTTATAGAGACGGTTAAAAAATCGCTTCTACAAATCATTGATTTGTAGCCAAGCCTGAGTAGGGGCGGCTGGGCAAACCGCTCCTACGAATGCCCTGGAGCCGCCCCTACAAAGGCTTGTGAAAATGGTTGGAACGTGATGTCCCCTTAGGCTTACGGCTTCGTGTTAATATAGCCATGAAGAGCCCCTGGCGTGGCGGTATAACTTGTACAACAAGAAGAAGCTAACTACTTTTGGTAACTCTAGATTACATCACAAGATTACATCAATCAGGAGATACCTATCCTATCTAACCGAAGCTGTGATACTTGTCTTCACCCGCAATCCAAGCCTGAGCGCACAACCAATCTTCAGGAGATATCAATCAACCAGATATTGCGGTCATGTGATCTTATTGGATATTCTTAACATTCCTCCTCAATCACAACTTATCAGCGAGGTTGAGATTGTCTCTTAACGTGACCATTTGCTTCTCTGGAAGAGGCTTAGTGAAGCCATCGGCGATCTGATCCGTAGTGCTGATGAATCTGATGTCCAGGCGCTTTGCTGCAACTTGTTCGCGTACAAAATGAAAATCAATCTCTATATGCTTGGTGCGTGCATGAAATACAGGGTTAGCCGATAGGTACTTTGCGCCAAGATTATCACACCATAAACATGCTGCCAAAGGATGTGAAATACCTAACTTATCAAGTAATTTTTGTACCCACATTACCTCTGCAGTAGCGTTGGCCAAAGACTTGTATTCAGCTTCTGTACTTGATCTTGAAACCGTAAGCTATTTTCTTGCGCACCATGACACTAGGTTGCAACCTAGGAATACAGCAAAGCCGCCTATAGATCGTCTATCATCAGGGCAACTGGCCCAATCAACATCTAAAAAAGCACATATAAGCATAGTGTTAGATTTTCTAATTTTTAACCCAAGGCCGATTATTCCTTGTACATATGTCAATATTCTCTTCACAACTTCCCAACAAACGGTCATCGGCGAGTGAAGGAATTGACAAACTTTGTTGACCGAAAAAGACAGATCTGGTCGTGTAAGGGTGAGATACTGGAGAGCTCCAACAATGCTCCTGTATCTGGTTGAGTCCTCCACTCCTAACCGAGTGCTAGTAGTGACTGAAAGCTTTTCGGTAGTATTAAGGGGTGTTTTGACGGGTTTACACAGCTGCATATTAACTCTCTTGAGGATATCAGGTTCCTGTGTCAAAAGCAATTCACCTTTCTTTCTTTGAACCTGTATGCCAAGAAAATAGTGAAGGTTCCCGAGATCTTTGATTGCAAAGTCATTCTCTAAATCTCGGAGAAGAGCATCCATTGCTTCCTGTGATGAACTGGCCACAATTATATCATCAACATATACAAGCATAAAGTTGACATGATTTCCTTTCCGATAAAAGAATAATGATGTGTCAGCTTTGGAGGGAACAAAGCCTAGACTCTGAAGTTTACCACACAACCTAGAATACTAGGCCCATGGTGCTTGTTTTAAACCATACAGGGATCTATCAAGTTTGCATAAGTGATGTGGTTTGGTCTTATCTTCATAACCTGGCAGCTGTTTCATGTATACCTCTTCTTCAAGAAAACCATGCAAGAAAGCGTTCTGAACATCGAGTTGCCTCAAACACCAATCCTTAGACATAGCTAGAGAGAGCACAAGACGAATTGTGGCTGCTTTCACAACAGGACTAAAAGTATCCTCATAATCAATGCCATATCGTTGTTTGAACCCCTTTGCTACTAGGCATGCCTTATATCTGTCAATTTTCCCATCTGATCTTCTTTCGATTTTATAGACCCACTTGCAATCTATCACATTTTTACCTTTTTGAGGTGGAACTAGATGTCAAGTTTTATTCATGATCAATGCATCAAATTCAACATCCATAGCACGCTTCCAATTATTATCGACTAAGGCATGTTGCAAATCAATAGGACCTTCAGTGGTGGCTGCTAACTGACCATATCCAATAGTTCCATCAGTGTAAATTTTTGGTTTGCGTATACCTTGTTGTAGACGTGTGGTGGGTCGCTGGAGAGCCGGTGCTACAGGCAATGTAGAAGATCTGGTGGGTTGATCTGTGGCTGGCGTAGAAGATCCGGCGAGCGAAGATCCGGTGGGTTGATCTGTGGCTGGCGCAGAAGATCCAGCGAGCGACGGATCCAAGGGAGATTCTCCACCACCGGTCGAAATATCCTATCCCCCGTCCATGGAGCCAGGCGAGGCGAGTTCGAGACAGGTAGCGCACGTGGAGAGGATGCCAGTGGAGCTGGCGCGTTCGTCATGAGCGCACGAGCTGACGCCGTCATATCCAAGACCGATCCTGTCGGCTCCCACAGTGGAAGGTGTAGGTGAATCAGCCTAGGGATCGCCGCCTGTTCCTGCCAAAACGGGAAATTGCTTGGGGAGCATGAAATGACGCCCGTTTCCAGCCAAATTTAGTTCGTTCGACGCCGAATTTTTTTCATGAGCTGCACGCTTAGACATATGGTTAGTATGCAGGGAATCATTATCAAAATGATCTGAAGAATTATCGTCCCCAAAATCATGTGAAGGATTTGTCAAAGTTGGAGGAAGGAGGAGAATTTCATATCGTAATCGAGCACCGGCGTTTGGGTGGAGTTCGGCGAAGGGGAAGACGTGTTCATCAAAGACGACGTCTCGGGAAATATAGACACACCCTTCATTGACATCCAGACACTTGAACCCCTTGTGTATGTTACTGTATCCTAGGAAGACACAGCGTTTGGAGCGGAATTGCAACTTGCGAGCGTTATAAGGCCGTAGATTCGGCCAGCATGCGCTGCCAAAAGTACGAAGAGAGGAGTAGTCTGGTGTTTGATGAAACAGGCATTCAAGAGGAGTTTGGTTATTGATAATTTTACTAGGGAGGCGATTAATAAGATAGGTGGCAGTGATGAAAGCTTCATCCCAAAATTTTGAGGGCATAGAAGCATGGGCTAAATACTAGAGACATACTTCAACAATATGGCGATGTTTGTGTTCAGTGGAGCCATTTTGTTGATGTGCATAAGGGCATGAGACATGATGCGAGATGCCAATGCGCTGAAAGAAGGCATTCAGCTTTTGATATTCCCCTCCCCAGTCATTTTGCATAGCGAGAATTTTTCTATCAAATTGGCGTTCAACCATTGCTTGGAATTCATGAAATTTTTGAAAAACTTTAGATTTATGACGAAGAAAATAAATCCATGTAAACTTGCTGAAATCATCAATGAAGCTAACGTAATAACTGTTTTTGCCAACAGAAGTGGGCGCAGGACCCCATACATCAGAAAACACAAGTTCTAAGGGACTCAATGAGATACTCGTGGATCTAGGATAGGGTAGCTGATGACTTTTGCTCTTTTGGCAAGCATCGCAAACAATTTCTTTATTCAAATCGGCAACAAAGGGAATACTATTTTTGCTAAGGACTTGCTGAACGACTACAAAAGAAGGGTGGCCGAGGTGACTATACCACCTGGACGAAGGAGACTTGACAGCACTAAACGCCCCTTTATTCCATGATGGCCTAGACTTCAACGGGTATAGGCCACCTTCGCATTCCGCTCTAAGGATGGTTTTTTTCGTCGCCTGGTCCTTAATCAAAAAATAGTTGGGATGATATTCAATAAAAGCATGGTTATCGGATGTAAGACGATGAATAGATGCAAGGCTTTTGTTAGTTTCAGGAACATAAAGAACATTGTTTAGGACGAGATTTTGATTTGGGGTATGAACAAAACTTCGACCAATTTGATTGATTCTCATACCTACGCCATTAGCAGCATGAACCTTGTTGTTTCCATGGTACTTGTCCCTCATGGTGAGCTTCTCCAGCTCTCCCGAGATGTGGTCGGTAGCACCAGTGTCAGTGTACCAGTTGGTGTCGATCCCATATGACGCTGAGGAGGCAGATCAGGATTGCTCTCGTGGGCCGGTGAAGGAAGCGTCAAAACGCTTGAAGCAGCGGAGTCCGGTGTGGCCTTCCTTGCCGCAGAGTTGGCAGATGGGTTTATCGCCATTGTAGTTCTACCGGGGGCGCCCGCTGTTGTTGTTGTTACCACGGTTGCGGCCGCGCCCGCGTCCTCGGCCACCATCGCCGCAGTTGAAACCGCCACGGCCTCCACGTGTAGCCGTGTTAGCAGAAGAACCGGATCCAACATGTAGGAGATCCATCCGCTGTTCCCAGCTCACTAGCGGGGTGTAGAGCTCGCCCAAAGATAGCGGCTCCGTGCGCGCCGCGACAACCGAGACAATCGGATTAAAATCCATGTCAAGTCCGGCTAGTACATAGGAGATGATCTCTTCATCTTCAAGACGTTTGCCGGCGGCCACCATGTCGTCAGCAAGAGATTTCGTCTTGTTGAAGTAGTCAGCAATTGTAGACGAGCCCTTCTGCGCTGTGGCCAACGCCATGCGCGTGTTGATGATACGGTCCCGAGACTAGGAAGCCGTCATCTCTGAGATCACTTTCCAGATCTCAACCGATGTGGCGCAATTGGAGACTTGCACCTAGATCTCCTTGGAGATATTGGAGAGCAGACAGTTAACGATCTGCTGGTCCTTCGCAACCCAAGTTTCATACTCAGGGTTGGGGATGAGCTCAGTCGGCTTCTCGGCCGCCTTGGGGATTTGCTTCGCCGGCACCACAATGTCAGGCTCGAGATAGTGCGCTATCTGCGCACCGCGAAGAGCAGACAGCACCTGGGCGTTCCATAGGGGAAAATTCCCTCTGCCTAGCTTCTCGGTGACGGGACAACCGATCAGAGAGAACGATTGTTGAAGCACGGAAGAGGAAGCCATCGAGAATATTGTGGACTAACCTAGCTCTGATTACCATGTGAAAATGGTTGAAACGTGATGCCCTCCCAGGCTCACGGCTTTGTGTTAATATAGCCAGGAAGAGCCCCTGGTGTGGCGGTACAACTTGTACAACAAGAAGAAGCTAACTACTTTTGGTAACTCTAGATTACATCAATCAGGAGATACCTATCCTATCTAACCGAAGCCGTGATACTTGTCTTCACCCGCAATCCAAGCCTGAGCGCACAACCAATCTTCAGGAGATATCAATCAACCATCAATCAACCAGATATTGCGGTCATGTGATCTTTTTGGATATTCGTAACAAGGCTGTGTATATGTGATCATTTCTTTATACAACTCCTACTACTTTCAATGACTTCCACAGTCCCAAAAGAGTGTCACTATAGGTCGTGTTGGTCAAACTATCTAGTTTCGTTAAATTTGTAGAAAATATTAGCAACATTTATATCTCTATGTTAAATAAGTTTATTATAAAAATATATTCAACGATTAAAACTATCATAATAAGTTACTTTGATTTTTTTGGTACATCCATCTTGCTATGCATCTAGATATAATATATGTCTAGATACATAGTAAATTCTATGTATGAAAAAAGTCAAAGCGACTTATAATTTGGAACGGAAAGAGCATGTGGTATTATACATGTCAAATGTCAACGTTTTAGAATGTCGATCGGGAAAAAAAAACTGAGCTTAGGGGTCTTATGCATGGGGCATCCAGACTGGACACAGGCATGTGTTTGATGCCATCGATCTCTGGACGGAAGCCGATGCCGACAAATTAAATATTGAGACATGAGACAACTAGCTAGGTACTAGTGTGAATTTGTCATCAATGCAAAAACTAGTTGCCACGAGGTCGTCGTAGTTTGTCTATATTAGTCCTCAGGACAGCATGCATGCATATGCATATCAGCATATGGATAGAGAGCTCGCGGTCCATCACAAGCTCAAGATCTAGAGAGAGAGCTCCCAATCCATCACAAGGTCAAGAAGGCTTGTTAGCGTCGTCGTCGGTCATGACATCCCACACAGTATTAGCTGCAGGACTAGTGTGGCTCGGTGCGGCGGTCGTGGTGCCATGGCTCGCCGCCAGGGAGAGTGAGATTGGTGGTGCGGAGTGCCAAAGATCATGGGGCGTTGTAGACATTCCTTTCCCGTTCGGATTGGGACCTTATCACTGCCGGCTGCTGGGATTTGAAATCTCGTGTAAGGACACCGGCAATGGCGTCCTTAAGCCGTTCATGGTTACTAAACCAAAAGATGCTATAGTGGAGGTCCTCAACATCTCTCTGGAGCAAGGTGAAGTGAAGGTGCTCCAGCCTATCTCTTATTACTGCTACGACGCTGCGTCTGCGGTGAAGGCAGACTGGGATGAGTGGCACTGGAACTTGTCCAATAACTCGCCGTACACTTTCTCCAGCACGGCCAACAAGTTCACGGTCGTAGGGTGCCGTTCATGTGCTTTGGCGGCAAGATGTCCCTAAACCCTTGCTCCGGGATGGGTTGCTGCCAGATGGCCATCCCCAAGGGTCTCAAGTATTACCAGGTGTGGTTCGACCATCGGTTGAACATGTCAGGGATCGACGACTACGGCGGCCTTGGTCGCTGCAGCTTCGCGGTGCTCATGGACTCGTCCAACTTCACGTCGTCGACCTCCAGCTCCAACAACATCTCCTGGCCGGAGTTCATCAACAATAACTCGTCGTCGGCATTCAACAGCTCCCGTGGTGGAAAGGCGCCGGTGGTCCTTGACTGGTCCATCGGATTTGACGACTGCAAGACGGCAGGCTGAAACCTTGATTACGCGTGCCGTAGCAACAACAGCTTCTGCTCTGACGCAGCCAGCGGACGAGGCTACATCTGTAAGTGCAACCAAGGTTTCGAGGGCAACCCTTACCTTCCGGACGGCTGTAAAGGTACGGTTAATCCACTGCCCATCCTTCCTGCCCTCCGTTGCACTGTACTCCCTCTATCCAAAACTAAATGCACATCACATTTCTCGAGTGGTCAAACTTTTCTAAGTTTGACTAAAATTATAGAGAGTAGTATGAAAATTTGTATCTCTAAATAAATTTATTATGAAAGTAGGCTCCATTCTCTATCTAATGATGCTTCTTATAAGTCATAAATATTAGTATATTTTTTACATATTTGGTCAATCCTTAAAAGGTTTGACTCCTCTGAAAGTGAGATGTGTGTTTATTTTGGATGGAGGGAGTATATCACAATCCTTGTTAATTATGATATTAAGTTATAGCCACTACCACAAAGATCCAACCTTCAAAAAATATATCATTACCATGGCAGTTGTAGGAAACATTCAAGGAAATGCATATAAACATTCCCTCCATTTAAAAAAATACAATTCTAGCATGGCATCAAATTAAAGTACCTTGAGTTTGACTGACTATATAAAAATATAAATATTTATTATGAGATATATTTTCATAACAAATAATTTGGTGTCATAAGCGTTAATATTTTTCTATATATTTGATCAAAATTTAGGTATTTTAATAAAAAAATGCACCTAGAATATTGCATTCTTTTTGGAACAGAGATAATATATGAGATTAGCTCAATGCTTAGTACTTACAGGTTTTATCAGTTTCCTCTATGCATGCCACATTGTTATAGGGTACATGCATATACCAGGCCTACACTATGATCCTTTATTTAGATGCATTTACTTAACTCTGAACCTTATTGAAACTCAGCCTACGGGAGATCTAATGAAAATATTATATATGGCATGCTTTTGGACATATACATGTTATGTTTAATAACTGGATGTTTTATTGCAGATATTGATGAGTGCCTTGACGGTAAAAAATACCCATGCCATGGAGTGTGCACGAATACATATGGTTCATTCGCTTGTGATTGTCCTAGGGGTAGCCGAGGAAATGCATCTAATGCAGAATGCACAAAGATCCCTTCCCTCTCGGAGCACGGGTAGCCACTGGTACGATCCAGCATTTTCTTATTCTTAAGTGGCAACGCATTTTTATTTTTATTTATGGAACTTGCAGGTTCACATGTTGAGCTCAGTTTGGCTTGCTGTAGAATTTTCTTTACCAAAAATAAAAGAGCCACATAATACCCTTAAAGTCTAACGGTATTTCAAATTTGTTTCATCGGTATTTCAAAGGTGCAGAAGCATTGAGGCCTTCAGATTTACGTTAATGCTACTAGAACATATAGGGAGTCGGACCACAATTTACTCGATGTTTCTGCTAATAACTAAAGAATTAACTTGCTCAATTGCATCATTAGACTTTTAGACACTACTATAAAAAAGATTTATAGAAATGCTTTTTTTTAGGGACGGCTTTATATCCGGCCGCCCCTACAAATCGATTTATAGAGACGGTTAAAAAATCGCTTCTACAAATCATTGATTTGTAGCCAAGCCTGAGTAGGGGCGGCTGGGCAAACCGCTCCTACGAATGCCCTGGAGCCGCCCCTACAAAGGCTTGTGAAAATGGTTGGAACGTGATGTCCTCTTAGGCTTACGGCTTCGTGTTAATATAGCCATGAAGAGCCCCTGGCGTGGCGGTATAACTTGTACAACAAGAAGAAGCTAACTACTTTTGGTAACTCTAGATTACATCACAAGATTACATCAATCAGGAGATACCTATCCTATCTAACCGAAGCTGTAATACTTGTCTTCCCCGCAATCCAAGCCTGAGCGCACAACCAATCTTCAGGAGATATCAATCAACCAGATATTGCGGTCATGTGATCTTATTGGATATTCTTAACATTCCTCCTCAATCACAACTTATCAGCGAGGTTGAGATTGTCTCTTAACATGACCATTTGCTTCTCTGGAAGAGGCTTAGTGAAGCCATCGGCGATCTGATCCGTAGTGCTGATGAATCTGATGTCCAGGCGCTTTGCTACAACTTGTTCGCGTACAAAATGAAAATCGAATCTCTATATGCTTGGTGCGTGCATGAAATACAGGGTTAGCCGATAGGTACTTTACGCCAAGATTATCACACCATAAACATGCTGCCAAAGGATGTGGAATACCTAACTTATCAAGTAATTTTTGTACCCACATTACCTCTGCAGTAGCGTTGGCCAAAGACTTGTATTCAGCTTCTGTACTTGATCTTGAAACCGTAAGCTATTTTCTTGCGCACCATGACACTAGGTTGCAACCTAGGAATACAGCAAAGCCGCCTATAGATCGTCTATCATCAGGGCAACCGGCCCAATCAACATCTAAAAAAGCACATATAAGCATAGTGTTAGATTTTCTAATTTTTAACCCTAGGCCGATTATTCCTTGTACATATGTCAATATTCTCTTCACAACTTCCCAACAAACGGTCATCGGCGAGTGAAGGAATTGACAAACTTTGTTGACCGAAAAAGACAGATCTGGTCGTGTAAGGGTGAGATACTGGAGAGCTCCAACAATGCTCCTGTATCTGGTTGAGTCCTCCACTCCTAACCGAGTGCTAGTAGTGACTGAAAGCTTTTCGGTAGTATTAAGGGGTGTTTTGACGGGTTTACACAGCTGCATATTAACTCTCTTGAGGATATCAGGTTCCTGTGTCAAAAGCAATTCACCTTTCTTTCTTTGAACCTGTATGCCAAGAAAATAGTGAAGGTTCCCGAGATCTTTGATTGCAAAGTCATTCTCTAAATCTCGGAGAAGAGCATCCATTGCTTCCTGTGATGAACTGGCCACAATTATATCATCAACATATACAAGCATAAAGTTGACATGATTTCCTTTCCGATAAAAGAATAATGATGTGTCAGCTTTGGAGGGAACAAAGCCTAGACTCTGAAGTTTACCACACAACCTAGAATACTAGGCCCATGGTGCTTGTTTTAAACCATACAGGGATCTATCAAGTTTGCATAAGTGATGTGGTTTGGTCTTATCTTCATAACCTGGCAGCTGTTTCATGTATACCTCTTCTTCAAGAAAACCATGCAAGAAAGCGTTCTGAACATCGAGTTGCCTCAAACACCAATCCTTAGACATAGCTAGAGAGAGCACAAGACGAATTGTGGCTGCTTTCACAACAGGACTAAAAGTATCCTCATAATCAATGCCATATCGTTGTTTGAACCCCTTTGCTACTAGGCATGCCTTATATCTGTCAATTTTCCCATCTGATCTTCTTTTCGATTTTATAGACCCACTTGCAATCTATCACATTTTTACCTTTTTGAGGTGGAACTAGATTGTCAAGTTTTATTCATGATCAATGCATCAAATTCAACATCCATAGCACTGCTTCCAATTATTATCGACTAAGGCATGCTTGCAAATCAATAGGACCTTCAGTGGTGGCTGCTAACTGACCATATCCAATAGTTCCATCAGTGTAAATTTTTGGTTTGCGTATACCTTGTTGTAGACGTGTGGTGGGTCGCTGGAGAGCCGGTGCTACAGGCAATGTAGAAGATCTGGTGGGTTGATCTGTGGCTGGCGTAGAAGATCCGGCGAGCGAAGATCCGGTGGGTTGATCTGTGGCTGGCGCAGAAGATCCAGCGAGCGACGGATCCAAGGGAGATTCTCCACCACCGGTCGAAATATCCTATCCCCCGTCCATGGAGCCAGGCGAGGCGAGTTCGAGACAGGTAGCGCACGTGGAGAGGATGCCAGTGGAGCTGACGCGTTCGTCATGAGCGCACGAGCTGACGCCGTCATATCCAAGACCGATCCTGTCGGCTCCCACAGTGGAAGGTGTAGGTGAATCAGCCTAGGGATCGCCGCCTGTTCCTGCCAAAACGGGAAATTGCTTGGGGAGCATGAAATGACGCCCGTTTCCAGCCAAATTTAGTTCGTTCGACGCCGAATTTTTTTCATGAGCTGCACGCTTAGACATATGGTTAGTATGCAGGGAATCATTATCAAAATGATCTGAAGAATTATCGTCCCCAAAATCATGTGAAGGATTTGTCAAAGTTGGAGGAAGGAGGAGAATTTCATATCGTAATCGAGCACCGGCGTTTGGGTGGAGTTCGGCGAAGGGGAAGACGTGTTCATCAAAGACGACGTCTCGGGAAATATAGACACACCCTTCATTGACATCCAGACACTTGAACCCCTTGTGTATGTTACTGTATCCTAGGAAGACACAGCGTTTGGAGCGGAATTGCAACTTGCGAGCGTTATAAGGCCGTAGATTCGGCCAGCATGCGCTGCCAAAAGTACGAAGAGAGGAGTAGTCTGGTGTTTGATGAAACAGGCATTCAAGAGGAGTTTGGTTATTGATAATTTTACTAGGGAGGCGATTAATAAGATAGGTGGCAGTGATGAAAGCTTCATCCCAAAATTTTGAGGGCATAGATGGATGGGCTAAATGCAAGAGACATACTTCAACAATATGGCAATGTTTGTGTTCAGTGGAGCCATTTTGTTGATGTGCATAAGGGCATGAGACATGATGCAAGATGCCAATGCGCTGAAAGAAGGCATTCAGCTTTTGATATTCCCCTCCCCAGTCAGTTTGCATAGCGAGAATTTTTCTATCAAATTGGCGTTCAACCATTAGCTTGGAATTCATGAAATTTTTGAAACACTTTAGATTTATGATGAAGCAAATAAATCCATGTAAACTTGCTGAAATCATCAAACATAATAACTGTTTTTACCAACAGAAGTGGGCGCAGGACCCCATACATCAGAAAACACAAGTTCTAAGGGACTCAATGAGATACTCGTGGATCTAGGATAGGGTAGCTGATGACTTTTGCTCTTTTGGCAGGCATCGCAAACAGTTTCTTTATTCAAATCGGCAACAAAGGGAATACTATTTTTGCTAAGGACTTGCTGAACGACTACAAAACAAGGATGGCCGAGGCGACTATACCACTTGGACGAAGGAGACTTGACAGCACTAAACGCCCCTTTATTCCATGACGGCCTAGACTTCAACGGGTATAGGCCGCCTTCGCATTCCCCTCTAAGGATGGTTTTTTTCGTCGCCTGGTCCTTAATCAAAAAATAGTTGGGATGATATTCAATAAAAGCATGGTTATCGGATGTAAGACGATGAATAGATGCAAGGCTTTTGTTAGTTTCAGGAACATAAAGAACATTGTTTAGGATGAGATTTTGATTTGGGGTACGAACAAAACTTCGACCAATTTGATTGATTCTCATACCTGCGCCATTAGCAGCATAAACCTTGTTGTTTCCATGGTACTTGTCCCTCACTGGTGAGCTTCTCCAGCTCTCCCTGAGATGTGGTCGGTAGCACCAGTGTCGGTGTACCAGTTGGTATCAATCCCATATGACACTGAGGAGGTAGATCGGGATTGCTCTGGTGCGCCAGTGAAGGAAGCGTCAAAACGCTTGAAGCAGCGGAGTCCGGTGTGGCCCTCCTTGCCGCAGAGCTGGCAGATGGGTTTATCGCCATTGTAGTTCTACCGGGGGCGCCCGCTGTTGTTGTTGTTACCACGGTTGCGGCCGCGCCCGCGTCCTCGGCCACCATCGCCGCAGTTGAAACCGCCACGGCCTCCATGTGTAGCTGTGTTAGCAGAAGAACCGGATCCACCATGTAGGAGATCCATCCGTTGTTCCTAGCTCACTAGCGGGGTGTAGAGCTCGCCCAAAGATAGCGGCTCCGTGCGCGCCGTGACAACCGAGACAATTAGATTAAAATCCATGTCAAGTCTGGCTAGTACATAGGAGATGATCTCTTCATCTTCAAGACATTTGCCGGCGGCTGCCTTGTCGTCAGCAAGAGATTTCATCTTGTTGAAGTAGTCGGCAATTGTAGATGAGCCCTTCTGCGCTGTGGCCAACGCCATGCGCGTGTTGATGATACGGTCCCGAGACTGGGAAGCCGTCATCTCTGAGATCACTTTCCAGATCTCAACCGATGTGGCGCAATTGGAGACTTGCACCAGGATCTCCTTGGAGATATTGGAGAGCAGATAGTTAACGATCTGCTGGTCCTTCGCAACCCAAGTTTCATACTCAGGGTTGGGGATGAGCTCTGTCGGCTTGTCGGCCGCCTTGGGGATTTGCTTCGCCGGCACCACAATGTTGGGCTCGAGATAGTGCGCTATCTGCGCACCGCGAAGAGCAGACAGCACCTGGGCGTTCCATAGGGGAAAATTCTCTTTGCCCAGCTCCTCGGTGACGGGACAACCGATCAGAGAGAATGATTGTTGAAGCGCGGAAGAGGAAGCAATCGAGAATATTGTGGACTAACCTAGCTCTGATTACCATGTGAAAATGGTTGGAACGTGATGCCCTCTCAGGCTCACGGCTTTGTGTTAATATAGCCAGGAAGAGCCCCTGGCGTGGCGGTACAACTTGTACAACAAGAAGAAGCTAACTACTTTTGGTAACTCTAGATTACATCAATCAGGAGGTACCTATCCTATCTAACCGAAGCCGTGATACTTGTCTTCACCCGCAATCCAAGCCTGAGCGCACAACCAATCTTCAGAAGATATCAATCAACCAGATATTGCGGTCATGTGATCTTATTGGATATTCTTAACAAGGCTGAGTATATGTGATCATTTCTTTATACAAATCCTACTACTTTCAATGACTTCCACAGTCCCAAAAGAGTGTCACTATAGGTCATGTTGGTCAAACTATCTAGTTTCGTTAAATTTGTAGAAAATAATAGCAACATTTATATCTCTATGTTAAATAAGTTTATTATAAAAATATATTCAACGATTAAAACTATCATAATAAGTTACTTTGATTTTTTTGGTACATCCATCTTGCTATGCATCTAGATATAATATATGTTTAGATACATAGTAAATTCTATGTATGAAAAAAGTCAAAGCGATTTATAATTTGGAACGGAAAGAGCATATGTGGTATTATACATGTCAAATGTCAACGTTTTAGAATGTCGATCGGGAAAAAAAACTGAGCTTAGGGGTCTTATGCATGGGGCATCCAGACTGGACACAGGCATGTGTTTGATGCCATCGATCTCTGGACGGAAGCCGATGCCGACAAATTAAATATTGAGACATGAGACAACTAGCTAGGTACTAGTGTGAATTTGTCAATGTAAAAACTAGTTGCCACGAGGTCGTCGTAGTTTGTCTATATTAGTCCTCAGGACAGCATGCATGCATATGCATATCAGCATATGGATAGAGAGCTCGCGGTCCATCACAAGCTCAAGATCTAGAGAGAGAGCTCCCAATCCATCACAAGGTCAAGAAGGCTTGTTAGCGTCGTCGTCGGTCATGACATCCCACACAGTATTAGCTGCAGGACTAGTGTGGCTCGGTGCGGCGGTCGTGGTGCCATGGCTCGCCGCCGGGGAGAGTGAGATTGGTGGTGCGGAGTGCCAAAGATCATGCGGCGGCGTAGACATTCCTTTCCCGTTCGGAATGGGACCTGATCACTGCTGGCTGCTGGGATTTGAAATCTTGTGTAAGGACACCGGTAACGGCGTCCTTATGCCGTTCTTGGTTACCATGAACCATCGTACTAAAGGAAAACATGCTGTAGTGGAGGTCCTCAACATCTCTCTGGAGCAAGGTGAAGTGAAGGTGCTCCAGCCTATCTCTTCGTACTGCTACGACGCTGCATCCAGGATGATGGTGCCCAGCGAGTGGAGCTGGAGCTTGGCCAATAATTACAGTTTCTACAGCACGGCCAACAAGTTCACGGTCGTAGGGTGCCGGGCGCTGGCGTACATCGGCGACACCAGAGGGAACAACCCTCTTGCTATGTACCTGACCGGGTGCGTGTCCATGTGCTTTGGTGGCAAGCAGCCTGTTCGTTTCGTTGTAAACGATCGTGGATTATTTACTGCTTGCTGGTTCGGTGTGTGAGAAAAATAATGTTCCAACTTATAATCCACGATCGTATACGAGCAAACAAACAGGCTGAACATGTCTCTAAACCCTTGCTCCAGGATGGGCTGCTGCCCGACGGCCATCCCCAAGGGTCTCAAGTATTACCAGGTGTTGTTCCGCCAGTGCTTGAACATTCGGGGATCGACGGCGGCGGCGGCGCCCTCGGTCCCTGCAGCTTCGCGGTGCTCATGGACTCGTCCAACTTCACGTCGTCGACCTCCAGCTCCAACAACATCTCCTCGCCGGAGTTCATCAACAATAACTCATCGTCGGCATTCAACAGCTCCCGTGGTGGAAAGGCGCCGGTGGTCCTTGACTGGTCCATCGGATTTGACGACTGCAAGACGGCAGGCTGAAACCTTGATTACGCGTGCCGTAGCAACAACAGCTTCTGCTCTGACGCAGCCAGCGGACGAGGCTACATCTGTAAGTGCAACCAAGGTTTCGAGGGCAACCCTTACCTTCCGGACGGCTGTAAAGGTACGGTTAATCCACTGCCCATCCTTCCTGCCCGCCGTTGCACTGTACTCCCTCTATCCAAAATAAATGCACATCACATTTCTCGAGTGTCAAACTTTTCTAAGTTTGACTAAAATTATAGAGAGTAGTATGAAAATTTGTATCTCTAAATAAATTTATTATGAAAGTAGGCTCCATTCTCTATCTAATGATGCTTCTTATAAGTCATAAATATTAGTATATTTTTTACATATTTGGTCAATCCTTAAAAGGTTTGACTCCTCTGAAAGTGAGATGTGTGTTTATTTTGGATGGAGGGAGTATATCACAATCCTTGTTAATTATGATATTAAGTTATAGCCACTACCACAAAGATCCAACCTTCAAAAATATATCATTACCATGGCAGTTGTAGGAAACATTCAAGGAAATGCATATAAATATTCCCTCCATTTAAAAAAATACAATTCTAGCATGGCATCAAATTAAAGTACCTTGAGTTTGACTGACTATATAAAAATATAAATATTTATTATGAGATATATTTTCATAACAAATTTGGTGTCATAAGCGTTAATATTTTTCTATATATTTGATCAAAATTTAGGTATTTTAATA